>NW_006159690.1:2134286-2181579 GCF_000334495.1 Tupaia belangeri chinensis
TCCAGGTGTCTTTTTTTTTTTTTTTTGGAGAGGTTTTTGCTATAGGGCGTGTCCACTCGCCAGACAGACAGAGAGAGACAGAAAGCAAGAAATCACCCCCCAGGGAGGTTGGCCACGCTGCAATCCCTTCTCCTCGATTCTCCTCTTAGGATCTTGGGCACGCACGCACACGTGCCCAGCGTGAGTTTAAGCCACTGGGTCCGGGACTCGAACCGCGGTCGACTATGTGGGAGTCCAGCGACATAGCCATTACGCTCACTGCTGGTCCCCAATAAAATTATTCTTATAGAATAATTAAGGCTCTATTGGAAAAGCATTTCAAATATTATTGTAAGAGTTACAGTAGCAGAGTTATGACTAACAATAAAGGAACAACTCTTAAGTTCTTTGAGATTAGAAAGAATTTTTTTCTTTCTTTGGATAATCTAGTTGTCAGTTATCATTGATTTCTATATCTACCATAGCATCTTCTGTTACTTATTTATTCATTTAGGAGTCGTTATCTAAGATACTGACTTTTCCCATGGAAAAAGATGAATTGCTCATGATCTTCTTTGCCTTCATTTACTTCAGAATTTTCCTTCCTGGTGGCTGGTGTTAGGATTTGTCAAAATCAAGGACTTCCTTGTGGCCTGTTTTCTTTTTGACTTAGAAAAAAATACGTGCATGTATCTCTTATTTAAAATTTTTGAATTTAGAAGATTCAAGATTGGTGATTCAGAAGATTCAAGGTTGGTGGCTTTAAAAAAAAAACTTTTTAAATTCTAAAAATATATATGTTATTTACATAAGATTTGAAAAATGTGAGTAATTATGGTAAAAATATTACCACTCACAGAGAAACTATAGTTAACATTTTAATGTACTTCTTTCAAACCCTCTTTCTATCTCTGAGTTCCCCCTCATGTCATATGGTAAATAAAGTTTCAGATTCTGCAAAGTGGGTCCCCGTTTTCACAAACTCTTAGAGACATTTTTAATGGATACATAATCCTTCATGTGGATGTACTATATGTAATTCACACATCTTATGAGTTCTTCCTTCTTGCTTTTCCAGATTCATCTAAATTATGTATGCAATTTTCTTGTGGAAATTTTTTCCCCCCATTTCTATGTTCTAGTTGTCAGTTTAAAAAATTCTGGTAAGAATGCCAGTAGTGATAACCTATATTTCGTTAACTTCTTAGTTCACTGATTCATTTGATAAATGTTTTTGCGAACCAATTGCATGCCAGGCAGACTATAAGGACACTCAATTTACTGTCTGTTGCTGGTGACAGGTAGGAAACAAGTTATTACAGTTCAGTGCGGTAAGTGTTATTGTAGAGAAAGACATAGGATCCTGTGAGAACTATGAAGAGGACACTTGTTTAATTTGAGGTTTGGGAAGAGAAGTCAGAGACATATTACCAATCTTACTAGAGGAGATGGCACTTAAACTGGGTCTTAGGGACCATGGTAGTAAGGTGGTCACACAGGGAGGATGAGTAGGAAGGCATCTGAGGCAGAAGAAACAACACATGACAAGGCATGGAAGTATCAGATCAAGTTCAGAAAGATTTAATATTAATATTAAAAATGGTTTCAGCATATGGTGAATGTAGGGAGGTAGCATGAGAAGAAACTGAGTAAGGGGGCAAAGGTTATTTCATGATTTCAAGAAGGGTCTTAGGTATCATCCTTAAGTACCAGGCATTGTGCCAAGTGCTGGAGGTATAAACAAACAAAGCATAGTTCTTGATGAATATGTTATCACTTATATATTGACAGTCTTAAATTAATATTGCTAGCCTAGAAACCTCTCCTTTGAGCTCCAGATTTACGTACCCAACTGTCTACTTGCCATCTCTAGAACATACCTAGCATATAAGCTCCATGAAAGCAGGTATTTTATCACCATTTTTTTTCTCTACTGTATCTACAGTGATTACTGTCTTGACAGTAATTTATCATCTCCAAACAAGGAATTACAACTGTTGAGATGATGGGTATGCTAATTACCTTCATTTAATCATTTCACATTGTATTCTTGTACTGATAAATCACATTGTACTCCCACAAATAAGTGCAACTGTTATATTTTTTAAAAGATTTGTTTAATTCCATTTGTTATTATTATTTTTTAATGTGACCAGAGAGAGAGAGAGAGAGAGAGGAAGGGAAAGTAAGAAAGCAAGTTTCCCGGTCCAGGACTTGAACCATGGCTGGCCATGTGGGAATACAGCACCTTTAACCTCCATGCCACCTGCCAGCCCCACAATCATTTTACGTTAATAAAATGTTAAAAGAATAATTTATCAAATGGTTAAATAAATGAAAGATTCTCTTTAATTTATTGTGCCTTTCAGAGACATCCCTCAAACCAAATTCGTGATCTTCTCCCTCTAACCTGTCCTTTTCCTAATGTTTCTATTTCAATGATTGACATCATCTGTTTAGTTTCACAAGCTGGAAGCCTATTCCCCACTTTGTACATCTATAGTTTTATCAAGACTTATTGAATTTTTGACACGATTCCTCATATGTTCATTCCTCTCCATCTCTGTTGTCCCAGTCCAAAGTATTATCATGCCTCTCCAATTTTGTGTAACAGTGGTAAACACTCACCATCTGCCTTTATTTCTTCTCAGTCAATTCATCATGCTGCTCTTAGAGTGAAATAAAGACCAACCTATAGAATATAATTCTTATATTTCTGTTTGAAACCAATTGGTCTTTTTTTTTCAAGATTTATTTATTTAAATTTATTTATTATTGTTACTGTTAAATTTACTATAGGGCACATGCATTCAACAGAGAGAGGAACTGAGAAAGCAAGCTGCCTGGTCTGGGACTTGAACCGCAGTCAGCATGTGGGAGTCCAGCGCCCCAAATACCAAACCACCTGCTGGCCCCAACTACATTTTATTCTTATTTATTTATTGGTTTTTCTTTTCTTTTTCTTTTTTTTGAGAAGTTTTTTTGCTAAAGGGTGTGTGCACTTGCCAGAAAGACAGTGGGAGACAGAAAGTGAGAGATCATCCCCCAGGGGGGATAGCCACGCCACAATCCCTTTTCCTCCATTCTCCTCTTGGGCATGTACACACACACACACACACACACACTTGTGAGTTTAAACTACTGGGTCTGGGACTCAAACCGTGATCAACTACATGGGAGTCCATCGACATAGCCATTATGCCATTTCCTGGTCCCCATTTTATTCTTATTTTAAAGTAAGAAAACATTTTCTTTTAGCAGTTTAAGCCATTCTGTTTTTTAAATGCTGCAGTATTAAGATAGGAAGAATAGGTAGGATTTGCCCTAATTTAGAAATTAAAATAAGTAAAGAGTATGAAAGTAGTGATTTAATATCAGTGGAAACCTCCATTCTAAAGATAATCAACTTTTTTTTATTAAATTTTAAATCATGTTTTCTAATACAAACAAAACAAACCTTGCATATTTTCACAAGCACCAAAGATGAAGCCTGTTCTTAAATTGATTTATGGTATTTAGTTGTGAGCAATTGGGGAAGATTATTGCTTGATTTTGTATGATAATTTTATTATTATATATTTGATATTAAATGTTTTTTGTAAATAAAGTATTTATAGAAATGTTATTTTCTTCTGTGTTTTTTTTTTTTTTTTTTTTGAGAGGTTTTTCACTATAGGGCACTTGTGCTCGCCAGAAAGACAGAGAGAGACAGAGAGATAAAAAGCAAGAAATCACCCCCCGGGGGGGGGGATGGCCACGCCACAATCCCTTCTCCCTTTTCCTCCCAGGATTTTGTGCACCCACGCACACACGCCCAGCGTGAGTTTAAGCCACTGGGTCCATGACTCGAACCGTGGTCGACTACATGGGAGTCCAGAGACATAGCCTTACGCTAACTGCTTGTCCCTAGAAATGTTATTTTCTGAGATTTCTGTCTGGGGGTCAGCAGGTGGCATGGTGCTTAAGGCACTGGACTCCCCCATGGCAATCTGTGGTCTGAGTCCTGGACCTAGCAGCTTGCTTTCTCACTTTTCCTTTCTCTCTCTCTGTCACTCTCTGGTCAAATTAAAAAATAATAATAACAGGGGCTTGTAGGTGGTGTGGTGGTTAAGGGTGCTGGACTGTCAGCCACATGGCCAACTGGGGTTCCAGTCCTGGACCTGGAGCTTTGCTTTTTCACTCTCTCTCTTTCTTTCACACATTCTATTCCTCTCTGGTAAAATTAAAATAAATAAACAAACAAATAAAGTTAAATTTTAGAAACTCTTTAAACACATAGTAAAATTAAATAATTAAAAACAAACAGATTTGGGACCAGCAGTTAGTATAATGACTATGTCGATGGGCTCCCATGTATCTGACCACAGTTCGAGTCCTGAACCCGGTGGCTTAAACTCACGGTGGGCACGTGTGCATGCGTGCCCAAGATCCTGAGAAGAGAATGGAGGAGAAGGGATTACGGTGTGGCCATCCCCCTGGGGGGTGATTTCTCACTTGCTGTCTCTCTGTCTCTCTCTGTCTTTCTGGCGAGCATACGTGTCCTATAGCAAAAACCTCTCCAAAAAAAAAAAAAAAACAGATTTCCATCTGTAAGTAAAATAAGTATTTGTTTTATCATCTATATATTTCTGTAAAATGAAAAATTAGTTTGCTCGTTTCCAGTTCAAATTGTATTTAGTTAAGTAACTTTAGTAAGCATGGCACCATGTTAAGTACTGATTACTTATTTTTTCTTGATTTTTTTTTTCAAGTCAGTGCAAAAGATTAAACTCAACAGAAGAATGCAATCAAGTGATGGCTTTTTCTTTAGAATTTGAATATGGAGGCCACAGGAACAGATGAAGTTGATAAGCTAAAAACTAAATTTGTATCTGCTTGGAACAACATGAAATATAGTAAGTATAATTTAAAAATCATGAATATTAATACTCCTTTTTAAGTCACTAACAATTACTTGAGAAATGAAATATTTTTCTTTGGTTGAAATAGTTAAAGAATGTCATTGGGGGAGTTAGCAGGTGGCATGGTGGTTGTGGTGCTGGACTTCCATATGACCAACTGTGGGTTGAGTCCCACACCTGGTGGCTTGCTTTCTCACTTTCTCTCTCTTTACTTCTCTCTGGAGAGTGCATGTGCCCCATGGCAAATTAAAAAAAAATAATAATAATAAATAAAATTAAATAAAAATAATTATTCACAAAAAAAAAAAAAGCATGTGGTCAGGAATATCTCCTGGCCAGCTGCAGTGGTGCAGTGGTAATACAACACTCCACAGTGCTTAGGCAACATGGAAAGGTCCTAATTTATGTCCTGAGGTCTCCCTTAACACTTGAGATGCTTGTAGATTATGTAATGAATTCATTTGTAAGGTCTAAAAATGGCCATATGGGTACTGAATAACACATTTCAGTCATATCCTATGAATTGTTATTTAACTAACTATATATATATACATAGCTTTCTGTATCTAGATATTTAAATGAGTAATCTCAAGTTGCTGAAGAACAGATTATTCAGGCTGACTAAATATTATAGATAGCCTCCAGTTATGGAATAGTATTTTAATTTTTTATTGATGTAAATCCTTCTGAACTGTTTTGTGTGTTTTCCTTCCTTCTAGCTAGTACTTGGAATACAGGAGACGGTCAATAAATACCAATTTCTCAGTAGAGTTAAAAGAATCAGAGCTAGATGGAAATAGAAAAAAAATGGCTGAGAAGAGCATGTTTTTTTTTTTTTTTTTTGGAGAGGTTTTTGCTATAGGGTGCATGTGCTCGCCAGACAGACGGAGAGAGACAGAGGGACAGAAAGCGAGAAATCACCCCCCGGGGGGGTGGCCATGCCGCAATCCCTTCTCCTCCATTCTCCTCTCAGATCTTGGGCACGCATGCACATGTGCCCGGTGTGAGTTTAAGCCACCAGGTTCGGGACGCGAACTGAGGTCAACTATGTGGGAGTCCAGCGACATAGCCATTATGCTAACTGCTGGTCCTGAGAAGAGCATGTTTAAGCTAGCTGAAGGAGTAGATTACGATGAACTGATATTGGGGAGGACAGCAGGAGATGGTGTGAGCCAAGTAGCGGGGCCTACTTTGAGTATAGGTGAAGGGCAGTGGGAGATACGGCTATAAAAGCAATTGATGTGATATTATGGAAAGGCCTTAGTACAACTGAGAAGTTCACAATAAACAGTTATGTAAGAAGTAATTGAGAATTTTTTAAACCAAAGAGTTACCTAATCACAGCTGAGCCACAAGAAGATTAAATTCGCAGTGATATGTAGTGTTTGTTAGATGGGGAAACACCACAGAAATGCCAAAGTTGCAGTAATGCAATAAGTAATGCTTAATATATTGGCATATTTGACTTTCTATTCTCATTTATCACCAAATTCAATGACTTGCATTACGTTTATTATAACTACATGTTTTCTATTTATATAGTATGTTAGGGAGCATTTTCATTAAAAACATCCCTTTTAAACTTTGTAACAACTCTGTTAAATATAAAGGGCAGATAGTCTATGCCAGACTAGATCCAAGTCTGTGGATCCTAATTTCAGATTCCTTCTGTTTAGGCATTCTTGCACTTTAGGAGATACTTTTAAACCTAGCAGTGAGGAATTTTTTATAGTTGGGTATATTCAGGAAAAAACAGATAAATGTTTTTCTTAGGAAATTAAGAACTACTAACAGATCATGAAAATCCAGAAAGAGACACTACCTTTTAGAAACTGACAGCTTAGTGGGAGGAAAATTGGAAGTAATAGAATTTGAACTAAAATCGGGGGTAAAAAATTAGGATAAGGATGTCTGAAATCTTTATACCATACTTTCAGGCATCCTTTGGCCAAAATGAGGGATGACAAGAGAGTTCTTGGGAAACTTCAGATACCTACTTGTATCATGAGCAGTAATCTACTGTGTGATCTTTTCCTTATAATTACTTCACTAGAATATTCAAGTAGTTTAAACCTTTCACAATGTAAAATGGAAGGAAACAGGGTGAGACGATGGCATGGGGTAATGCAACTGGACCCACATGGGAAAGGTCCTGGGTTTGTGTCTGGGAACCTTCCCGACCATGCTTGATGAGTGTGTGTGTGCCTGTCCAGGGGGCTGAGAGTGGGTGGAGAGAAGTGTGAAGATCCTGGTGAAGATCCTTGTCTCTCATGGAAATAACTAAACAAACTAAAAATAAATTTAAAAATGAAATGAAAGGAAACAAAATTGATAATTGTTATAATTAAAAAAAATTTTTATTTATTTTTAATTTGACCAGAGAGGGACAGAGAGAGAGAGAGAGAGAAGGAAAGTGAGAAAGCAAGCCTTCAGGTCCAGGACTTGAACCACAGTCAACCATGTGGGAGTCCAGCACCCTTAACCACTATGCCACCTGCCAATCCCAGTAATTGTTGTCAGGTTTGTGTCAGGGAATTTGGAATAGAACTTGTACCACAAGAACATTGTGACTTGTCTGGAGAAAAATTAGCATTAATTTTTCTCATGGTCTTTAAGTGAAAAAATGTGGTTAAAAATACTTAACTTTCTTTCTTTTTTTTTTTTTTTTTTTTTAGAGAGAGGTTTTTGCTATAGGGCACGTGCGCTCACCAGAAAGAGAGAGAGAGAGAGAGACAGAAAGTGAGAAATCACCCCCCAGGGGGAATGGCCATGCTGCAATCCCTTCTCCTCCATTCTCCTCTCGGGATCTTGGGCACGCATGCACATGCACCCGGCATGAGTTTAAGCCACCGGGTCCAGGACGCGAACCATGGTCAACTACATGGGAGTCCAGCAACATAGCCATTACGCTAACTGCTGGTTCCCAAAATACTTAACTTTCTTTAAAAGTAGCATAAATGGCCTGTATTTTCAGGACTTTGCCCAAAATTTTGCAGCCCTTGCAAAAATGCACAGATATAAGTGATAACCAATGACTTGAAACTAAATAAAAGGAAATACTTGTTAAACTTTTAGTGTGAAATCTCTTAATTGTAAAACTCCTTTTTTTTTTCCATTTAGGTTGGGTGTTGAAAACAAAGACCTATTTTAGTAGAAATTCCCCTGTATTATTACTTGGAAAATGTTACCATTTTAAATATGAAGGTAAGTGCTAAATTTGTAGACCATTTAAAAATTCTAGTAGTAATTCATTACACTGTGTATTTATTATTTTATTTCTAGGTTAATTTATTTTTGATTTGTTTCTGTTATGTACCTTTAATTTATATAATACACAATATATTAGTATGTGGTTTGGATTTCTTGTGAACTACTCGAGGATAAAGATCATATTGTCTTTTGTTATCTTTCTCATAATTTTGGAGTTGTGGTATGAGGACTAATAAATATTTAAATTAATATATTCATATGCTTTACTAAGTTCTCCAATAATAATTGAAAGTATCACCTTAGTTAATTAATCTAGCAGATCTCAAATTATTATTATTTATTTTTTGAGAGTTTTTTGTGATAAGAGAGACATAGAGACAGAAAGCGAGAAATCACCCCCCGGGGGGATGGCCACGCCGCAATCCCTTCTCCTCCATTCTCCTCTCGGGATCTTGGGCGCGAACCACCGTCGCCTACATGGGAGTACAGTGACATAGCCATTACGCTAACTGCTGGTCCCAGTTTTTAAAAGTCTTAACAATGCTTTAGTATTTTGGGACCAGCAGATGGCGCAATGGTTATATTGCTGATTTTCCACATAGTCGACTATGGTATGAGTCCTGAACCTAGCAGCTCACTTGGGTGTGTAACGTGCGTGCCCGAGATCCGAAGAGAATGGAGGAAATGTGGTGGTCATCCCCTCTGGGATGATTTCTCGCTTTTTGTCTTATTGTCTGTCTGTCTCTCTGGCGAGTACATGTACCCTATAGCAAAAATCTCTCTCTCTAAAAAAATAAAGAAAAGCTTTATTTATTTATTTATTTTTAATTTTGCTGTAGGGCCTATGTGCTTACTAGAAAGAAAGAGAGGGGGGTAAAAAGACAGAAAGTGAGAAAGAACTCTTCGGAGGGATGGCCACATAGCAATCCTTTCTCCACCATCCTCCTCTTGAGAATTTGGGCACGCACACACACATACCTGGTGTGTTTTTCAAGGTGCCTGGTCTGGGACTTGAACCTCACAGTTCATATGCACATGTACCTGTTGTGATTTTTAAGCCACCAGGTCTGGGATTTGAACCACGGTCAACTTTGTGGGAGTCCAGAGACGTAACCATTACACCATCTGCTGGTCCCTAACCCCTTTACTTTTTAGTTGTTACTTTAGGCAGGTTATTTGATCTCTCCAATTATAAATGGTACTTACTTTGTAAATGCTTAATAATGTGTCTGGTACATATAAGTATTCTAAATGCTATTATTTGTGATATATTAATTAGTATTTTAATAATTTTAAATTCTAAATCTTTTGAAATGATAAATTATTCATAAATAGAAGAGAATATAAAACATATAAACTTTCAAGACTAGTAAGCTTTTTTTTTTTTTTTTTTTTTTTAGAGAGAGGTTTTTGCTATAGGGCACGTGCGCTCACCAGAAAGAGAGAGAGAGAGAGAGACAGAAAGTGAGAAATCACCCCCCAGGGGGAATGGCCATGCTGCAATCCCTTCTCCTCCATTCTCCTCTCGGGATCTTGGGCACGCATGCACATGCACCCGGCATGAGTTTAAGCCACCGGGTCCAGGACGCGAACCATGGTCAACTACATGGGAGTCCAGCAACATAGCCATTACGCTAACTGCTGGTTCCCAAAATACTTAACTTTCTTTAAAAGTAGCATAAATGGCCTGTATTTTCAGGACTTTGCCCAAAATTTTGCAGCCCTTGCAAAAATGCACAGATATAAGTGATAACCAATGACTTGAAACTAAATAAAAGGAAATACTTGTTAAACTTTTAGTGTGAAATCTCTTAATTGTAAAACTCCTTTTTTTTTTCCATTTAGGTTGGGTGTTGAAAACAAAGACCTATTTTAGTAGAAATTCCCCTGTATTATTACTTGGAAAATGTTACCATTTTAAATATGAAGGTAAGTGCTAAATTTGTAGACCATTTAAAAATTCTAGTAGTAATTCATTACACTGTGTATTTATTATTTTATTTCTAGGTTAATTTATTTTTGATTTGTTTCTGTTATGTACCTTTAATTTATATAATACACAATATATTAGTATGTGGTTTGGATTTCTTGTGAACTACTCGAGGATAAAGATCATATTGTCTTTTGTTATCTTTCTCATAATTTTGGAGTTGTGGTATGAGGACTAATAAATATTTAAATTAATATATTCATATGCTTTACTAAGTTCTCCAATAATAATTGAAAGTATCACCTTAGTTAACCTAAAAATGATAATTTTTTAAATTCTTTTTTTTGGGGGGGGGGGAGA
The DNA here is from genome assembly GCF_000334495.1 of Tupaia belangeri chinensis. Classification (NCBI taxonomy): domain Eukaryota; kingdom Metazoa; phylum Chordata; class Mammalia; order Scandentia; family Tupaiidae; genus Tupaia; species Tupaia belangeri. The sequence continues at coordinate 2,144,667 of NW_006159690.1, forward strand.
GGTTTTTGCTATAGGGTGCATGCTCTCGCCAGACAGACAGAGAGAGACATAGAGACAGAAAGCGAGAAATCACCCCCCGGGGGGATGGCCACGCCGCAATCCCTTCTCCTCCATTCTCCTCTCGGGATCTTGGGCGCGAACCACCGTCGCCTACATGGGAGTACAGTGACATAGCCATTACGCTAACTGCTGGTCCCAGTTTTTAAAAGTCTTAACAATGCTTTAGTATTTTGGGACCAGCAGATGGCGCAATGGTTATATTGCTGATTTTCCACATAGTCGACTATGGTATGAGTCCTGAACCTAGCAGCTCACTTGGGTGTGTAACGTGCGTGCCCGAGATCCGAAGAGAATGGAGGAAATGTGGTGGTCATCCCCTCTGGGATGATTTCTCGCTTTTTGTCTTATTGTCTGTCTGTCTCTCTGGCGAGTACATGTACCCTATAGCAAAAATCTCTCTCTCTAAAAAAATAAAGAAAAGCTTTATTTATTTATTTATTTTTAATTTTGCTGTAGGGCCTATGTGCTTACTAGAAAGAAAGAGAGGGGGGTAAAAAGACAGAAAGTGAGAAAGAACTCTTCGGAGGGATGGCCACATAGCAATCCTTTCTCCACCATCCTCCTCTTGAGAATTTGGGCACGCACACACACATACCTGGTGTGTTTTTCAAGGTGCCTGGTCTGGGACTTGAACCTCACAGTTCATATGCACATGTACCTGTTGTGATTTTTAAGCCACCAGGTCTGGGATTTGAACCACGGTCAACTTTGTGGGAGTCCAGAGACGTAACCATTACACCATCTGCTGGTCCCTAACCCCTTTACTTTTTAGTTGTTACTTTAGGCAGGTTATTTGATCTCTCCAATTATAAATGGTACTTACTTTGTAAATGCTTAATAATGTGTCTGGTACATATAAGTATTCTAAATGCTATTATTTGTGATATATTAATTAGTATTTTAATAATTTTAAATTCTAAATCTTTTGAAATGATAAATTATTCATAAATAGAAGAGAATATAAAACATATAAACTTTCAAGACTAGTAAGACCACACTTAACATAAGAAATAGTATGAGTAATCTTTAAATTTTTTAAATTTCTGTGTCTATCCAAATTCCCTATGCCAAAAAAAGAAAACGAAAAACAACTCCATTGTCCTGAAGTGTTCTTGATTGTTATTTCTCTCCTTTAACATTTTTATAAATGGACTCAAGCTACATTTTTCTTGTGTGACTTGCATAATTGTATTTTTGAAGTTTCATAATTGTATTTTTGAAGTTTCTCCATTTTGTGTGTAGTACTAGTTTATTTTTACTGCTGCCTAGTATTCCATTGTAGAAATTGCCACAAGTGACTCATTTACCATTGATAGCTGTTTGCTTTTAGTTTCTTGCTGTTATAAGCAATGTATGTAGTACTTTGTTATGTTTATCTTATTCACAATGGAGAGCTCAGGCACGTGCATGAGAGAGAGACAGAAAGAAAGGGAAGCAAGCATCCTCGATGGGGTCTCATCACGTTGCAGCCACTTTTCTTCAGCTCTCCAGTGCTCAGCATTTTGGGCAAGGGTAGATAACTCCAGTGAGTATTCAGGCCCACCCAGGGAGCCAAACCTGCAGAGGACCATGGGACTTACAGCACTGTAAGTTCGTTTTGCTACCGACACTGCCACCAGGCAGGGCCAGATTTCTGTTCTTATCATTCATTTATGGATTCTGCTTTTCTAATGAGTATAACTCCAAACTACTTACTCTCTTAAATTTTTCCAGAAATTGTTTTGATGTCTATAGGGAAGGAGACAATTGTACTTAAAAACACACAAATTTAAGTGAGTAAATGTAATTTTGGAAACAGGAGAAGTAACTGTAAATGAGGTCAAATGTACATTTGAAAAGTGACTCAGAGGGACCAGCAGGTGGCACGGTGGTTAAGGTGCTGGACATTCTCACATGGCCAACCATGGTTCAAGTCCTGGATCTTGTGGCTTGCTTTCTCACTTTCTCTCTTTCTCTGTGTCTCTCTCTGGTTAAAATAAAATAAGTAAATGAATAAATAAAATTAAAAAAAAAGAAAAATGATTCAGATATGCATTTTGAAAATAAAGAGAACACGGCAAAAAATATGGTGCTGTATAAAACAAGTAGAATCTCTGTAGATATAGTCCAGGGGAGTCACATAGACAAGGGAAGTTTAAAGGGACTTGGAATATTTGTTCAGAGGAACAGAATATGATATTGAAGAAATAACATGAAGAATATTCTCTGTTAGTGAAGTTTTAAAACTTTAAGTATATATGACATTATGGATCAGCAGGTGGTGTAACGGTTATGTCACTGGACTCCCACGTAGATGATTGTGGTTTGAGTCACGCTGGGTGTGTCAGTGTACCTGCCCAAAATCTCAAGGGGAGAATGGAGAAGAAAGGATTGGGCTGTGGCCACCCCCTGGGGGTGATTTCTCACTTTGTGTATCAGGCAAGTGAACACACCCTGTAGCAAAAATCTCTCTTAAAAAAAAGGAGGACCAGCAGTTAGTGTAATGGCTATGTCACTAGATTCTCACATAGTCGACCGCGGTTCGAGTCCCGAACCTGGTGGTTTAAACTCGCACCGGGCGCATGTGCGTGCATGCCCAAGATCCTGAGAGGAGAATGGAGGAGAAGGGATTGTGGCATGGCCATCCCCCCTAAGGGGTGATTTCTCGCTTTCTGTCTCTATGTCTCTCTCTGTCTTTCTGGCGAGCGCATGCACCCTATAGCAAAAAAACATAAAAACAAACAAAACACTCTAAAAAAAAGAAAAGAAAAATACCAAAAATCAAATAAAACAAAGCAAAACAAAACAAAAGAATATATGATGTTAATGTCTTGAAGTTTTAAAACTTTAAGAATACATGACATTAAGGTCTGTTGATTGTGGAGAGGAAATGCTAATTTCCCTGTTCTGTGAGTATGCAAACCCAGGGTATACAGATTAATGAATTTTGTAATTGATATTATCTTAGTAGACTTCTAGCTTATGACCCATGAACTGAAGTTATTGCCCTTCCTTCTCAAACCTTTCTTTATATGTCATCAGAATTATAACATTCTGTTTACCTCATTTGAATTTTGTTTTCTTTTTAGAATTTTGCCATGGATGTATGTGCTTGCTGCAGAGAGATAGATGGAGAGAGGGAAAGTAAGAAGTCACCCACCAGGGGGATGGTCACACCACAATTCCTTCTCCTCTATTCTCCTCTTGGGATTTTGGGCATGCAGGTATAAGTGCCCAGCATGTTTTTCAAGCTACTGGGTCCAGGACTAGAACTGTGGAGTTGGCCATGTAGGATCCAGTGCCTTAACCACCATGCCACCTACTGACCCTAATTTAAGATATTTTAATGTCAGGCCCAGAAAGTGGCAAGGTGGTTAAAGTGCTGGACACTCCCACATGGCTGACCACAGTTTGAGTCCTGGACCTGGTTGCTTGCTTTCTCACTTTCCCTCTCTCTCTCTCTCTGTCTGTCTCTCTGTGTGTGTGTCTCTCTGGTCAAATTAAAATAAATGAATAAATAAAATTAAATAAATAATTCTTACAATGTCAGCCAGTAATCTTTTGATGTTCAGATCATCTTGGCTTTGCCTGTGGATAGTCCTTTGAGATTGGTTTTGTATCTTTCAAGAAAATGCTCATTAATCTTTTGTTTTTTTGTTTTTTTTTTGAGAGCCTTTTTTGCTATAGGGTGCATGCGCTCACCAGACAGACAGAGAGAGAAAGACAGAAAGCGAGAAATCACCCCCTGGGGGGATGGCCACGCCGCAGTCCCTTCTCCTCCATTCTCCTCTCAGGATCTTGGGCACGCACGCACATGTGCCTGGCGTGAGTTTAAGCCACCGGGTCCGGAACCCAAACTGAGTCCAGCGACATAGCCATTACTCTAACTGCTGGTCCCAAAAAATGCTAATTAATCTTTAAAAACTTGCCTTTTTCCATGAATAACTGTGTGGTCAGGCCTACTTTGTACTTTTAAGGCTCAAGTATGAAATTAGCCATTTCCTAATGAGCCAGGGTTTCTTTAGGAGAAAAGCACTATTAGAGACCACAGTCTGAGCACAGATGTACTTCAGGGGATGACACTGGCCCTAGGCCATTTCAGTGGCTAGAGCAAGAACAGATCAGTAAATGTTTTAAGTGATTTTCTCATAAAGGCATGAGTTCATATTAATATGTCCAATCTAGTCCTAACTGGATCATATTGCTACTTAAACTCTTGATTCTTTAATATCTCTTTTTCTGTTATATAGAAATTTTCTAGTCCTTTTTTTCTATTATTGCAGTGAAATTACTTTAGCTGGACTCACTCCTCTCTCATTCTCTGTGCTGTGATCTGCAGGACAGTTTTGTCCATTTGTTTCGGTTCCCTTCCTGTTTGAAGGCATTGGCATTCTGGTAGCTCACAGGTTTAAGTGCTAAGGTGGTGGCTTTCAGCCACAATGGTTTTATTTCACCACTTACACATCATCTACGATGAATTAATTCATAATGATAAGTAGGTATAAAAGTCTTAAAATTGATTCTGTCTCTTTTATTTAATTTCTGGTATTATTAGGGCACATTTGCAGAAACTAGATTATTTTAACAATGCTAAATCTGTCCTAATCTCCCAAGCTTTTAAATTGATCTTGCCACATTTTCTGAGCTCTAAGTTTCTCTTCTTATATTACACAGTTTTTCCTTTATCAATATAACATCCCCGGTTGTGCACTATTCTGTCAGGGTTTATAGTATATAAATCCAAATCATCCTTCCAGTAAGTATTATCTTGACCAATTATTAAAATTAACAAGAAAATTACAGGGTACATATGAGTTGTGAGGGAGACAAGGATTTTAATCTTTTTTTTTTTGCCAGAGGGACAGAGAGAGAGGGAGAAGCAGAAAGAAGCCCCCAACGGGGCATAGTCACACTGCTGTCTCCTTTCCATTTCTCTACCTTTTTGCGATTTGGGGCATGTATGCACACATGCATGATGTGTTTCTCCAGCTGGGGCCTGGATTAGAACAATGTGGTTGACCATGTAGGATCCAGTTCCCTTAACTCCCAGGCCACAGGGCTGGCCCTTATTTTTAAGCCTCATCTTTCCTTAAGGTACCATTCCCTCATGTGAATAGAATTTTTCTGGGTTTTCTCTTAGGTGATTCAGGATATGATGGATCTGGAAGTCTATATAAGGAAAAACATAATTTGGGGAATTATTTCTGGTATACTGGTTGTATCTCAGGGATCAAAATAATTTATTATCTTTCATCATGGATATGTCCGTTTCTCTCTGTACTTCTATCAGTTTTGCTTCGTTTATTTTGGAACTTTGTTATTAGGTACATAGACATTTAAAATTGTTATGGGTTCTTAATGCATTGACTTCTTTATAATTATTAAATGGCCTTCTTTATTCCTGATGATATTCTTTGCTCCGAAATCTACTTTGAATCTAATATAGCCAATTCAGCTTTCTTTTGCTGAGGGTTGCATGGTATATCTTTTTTCATTCTTTACACTTAACCTATTTGTTATCTTTATATTTAAAATGTGTTTCTTATATCAAGTAAATAATGTGTCTTGCTTTTTTATTTAATCTGGCAATTTCTGCCTTTTAATTAAGATAAACTATTTACATTTAATATGATTATTGATAAAGTTAGGTTTAAGTGTATTAACTGATTATTTACTTTCTATTTGTTTAAATGTGTTTTTTATTCCCTTTCCCTATTTTTCTAGTTCTTTTAGACTTTTTTTATTATTTTATTTTACCTTTGTTGACTTATTATATGTAACTTTTATTGAGTTGTTTCAATGTTTGCTTTAAGGTTTATAGTATACATCTTTACTTGTCAGAGACTACCTTTAGGGGATACCATGGCTATTTACATACAATAAAAAATCTGACAGTAATATCCTTCGTTTCCTCAACCCTGGCTTTTATGCTAAGGTCTTTATATATTTTACTTACAACTTCATAGTGCATTGTTATCTTTTTTTGTTTAAACATTCAAATATCCTTTAAAAGAGATTTATATAATAATAAATGTTATATATTTATAGTTAACAAATATATTTGCATACCAAACATTGGTTCCATATAACCAAATTTATGTAGTCACCATTTTTAGTTTCTTTCATCCCTATGCAAAAATCCTTTTTCCCATCTGGTATTACTTTCCTTCTACTTGAAGGACTTCCTTTAAGATTTCTTATAATGCATATCTGCTGGTGATTTATCTTTCCAGCTTTTGTGTATTTGAAAAACTATTTTGCTTTCATTTTGAAAGGTATTTTTACTGGATGTAGAATTCTGGGTTGATAAGTTTTTCCCCCCAGGCTTGTTTTTATTTTAAAGAATTATTTATTTAATTTTATTTATTCATTCATTTATTTTAATTTTATCAGAGAGAGACATAGTGAGAGAGAAAGTAGGAAAGCAAGCCACCAGATCCAGGACTCAAATCCTCAGCCATGTGGGAGTGTCCAAGGCCTTATCTACCACACTATCTTCTGGCCCCCTCCCCCAGTCTTTTAAAGATGTTACTCTACAGGGTCTGGCAGGTGACGTGGATTCCCACATGGCTGACTGTGTTTCAAGTCCTGAACCTGGGAGCTTGCTTTCTCACTTTCCCTTTCTCTCTCTGGTCAAATTAAAAATAATTATAATAATGATAAACACAATTAAAATAAAATTTTAAAAAATGTTACTCTACAATCTTCTTGCAAAAATTTGGTTTCCAGTGAGTAATCTATTGCCTATCTTTTTTGTACTTATCAATAGCATATATTTTTTTCTTAACTACTTCCAAGATTTTTCTTTGTATCACTTGCGTGAACAATTTCTATTATGATGTGACTCATAGTTTTTTTTGTTTCTTTTTTTATAGGTTTTTGGATCTGTTGGATCATAGTTTTCATTAAATAAAAAATTTTGGGGGCCATTTTGTCTCCAAATATTTTTTCTTCTTTTTTAAAAATTTTATTACTTTTAAAAATTTGTTATAGAGCACATGCACTCACCAGAGAGATGAGGGAAAGACCAGAGAGAGAGAGAAAGCAAGCTGTCAGGTCCAGGACTTGAACCGTAGTCAGCCATGTGGGAATTCAGCAACTTAACCACCACACCACCTGCTGACCTCTTTTTTTTTTCTTCTTTAATTACATATATACTAACTTGCATGAACTTTTGCCACAGTTCATTGGTATTCTTATAATTATAAAATGTTTTTTTTTTGCTTGTTTTATTTAAGATGGTTCCTGTTCCTTTGTTTTCACCAAATTCACTAATCTTCCTCAACAGCATCCAATCTGCTTATAAATTTCAGTGTTTTTATTGTGAATATTGTATATTTCATGTCTAGAAGTTCCAGATTGAACTATTGAATTAAGTGTTTTTTTTTAATCTTTCATGTCTCTACTTTTTTGAACATATGGAATACAATTGCAATAAATTTTAATGTTCTATTTTGATAATCTTAGCTTTTATTTAAGCTCTGGGTCAAATTTTTTATTTTTGCTATAGGGCACATGTACTCATGTGAGAGAGAGAGAGAGAAAAAGAGAGAGAAATCACCGCCCCAGGGGAATGGCTATGCCACAATCCCTTACTCTTCTGTTCTCCTCTTGGGATTTAGGTTGGCATCTGGCTGCCTTATCCTCCATGCCACCTTCTGGCCTAGGGAGAGAGGTACCTTTGATAGGGTCTCACTATTGCAATCCTGTGCTCCAGCCTCCCAGTTAGTTATGATTATAGGCATAGGTAACTGTACTGACATTCTCAGGTCCAGGATGTGAACCCAGGGCTCCCATGTGGCCCAGAGAATATTTTATCTTAAGAAAAAAAAAATTAAAAGTCACAGGGAGACACAGTGGGAGCCAGAGCAAGAGAGAAATGGAGAGAAGGAGCCAGAGGGAGCCCTACCCACTAGAAATTATTCTGGAGGGGGAAATCTCAGCAGAAAATCTTCATTTTTGGTCAAGGAAAGCAGTATTTCACAGCTCAAGTTCAGTATCTATCTCAGGATCGAATCTAACAATTTCAATAGCTGTACTCTTTGAGGTTTGTTTTGCATTTTTTTTTTCTGATGATTTCTCAAGTACCTTGTTTCATTGTGAATTTTTATTGTTCTTGTTGTTTTTTTGTTTGTTTGGAAAAATCAGCCTTGACTAAATCCTCAATTTTTTTTTTTTTTGGAGAGGTTTTTGCTATAGGGTGTGTGCGCTCGCCAGGTAGACAGAGAGAGACAGAGAGACAGAAAGCGAGAAATCACCCCCCCCCAGGGGGGATGGCCATGCCGCAATCCCTTCTTCTCCATTCTACTCTCGGGATCTTGGGCACACATGCACACACGCCTGGTGTGCGTTTAAGCCACCAGGTCTGGGATGTGAACTGCGGTCGACTACGTGGGAGTCCAGCGACATAGCCATTACGTCAACTGCTGGTCCCTAAATCCTCAATTTTATTGGCAATTTTATTCATTTTCTATGAACAACTTTCTTTCCTTTTCTTTCAAAAATTATTCATTCTTCTTAAAGCTCTAATCTCAAGCCTCTTCTATCATAAAAAACAAAAGTAAAGCAAAACAAACCCTGTCTCTTTTGGTTTAATTTATCTTACATTCACCAAACAAATTTTTATTTTACATCTCATATGGTCTGAATTCTGCTTCATGCTGAAGATACAGAAATAAACATATTCTTCCTCTTCCAGAGTATTTGAAATCTGGAAGGGAGGCTAGTGTATGTATTAAAAAATGAGCATAATTAAAAGACAAAGTCGTCAAAAAATAGAATCATGGGGTCCGTGTTAGAGCAGAAAGCCAATGGGGCAATGAAGTTCATTCAGTCCTAGAAGTTTTCCAATTATATTTAGCGTATATATTAAAAGGAGACAGTATCTTAAAAGATAAGGAATTGGGGCCAGCAGATGGCGTAACAGTTAAGTTGCTGGACTCCCACATGGCCACCGTGGTTCAAATCCCAGACCCAGCAGCTTGAAACTCACACTGGGCATATGTAAGTGCGTGCCCAAGATCCTAAGAAGAGAATGGAGGTGAAGGGATTGAGATGCAGCCATCTCTATGGGGGGGTGGTGATTTCTTGCTTCCTGTCTCTTTGGTAAGTACACATACTCTATATCAAAAATCTCTCTAAAAAAAGGCCAAAAAACAGAAAGATAAGGAATTAATAATTTCCTAAAGGTAGGAGATTATGAACTGGCAAGGATGAGGTGTGAGAGTTATGCACTATTGTATCAAATTTCAAATAAGTTTAAGTGTCTAACGTAGAAAATGTGGACATATGTGACATGGTCAATTTTTTTTTTTTTTGAGAGGTTTTTGCTATAGGATGCATGCGCTCGCCAGACAGAGAGAGACAGAGAGAAAGTGAGAAATCACTCCCTGGGGGGATGGCCACACCGCGATCCCTTCTCCTCCATTCTCCTCTCAGGATCTTGGGCACGCATGCACACGCACCTGGCGTGAGTTTTAAGCCACCGGGTCCGGGACTTGAACCGCGGTCAACTACGTGGGAGTCCAGCAACATAGCCATTACGCTAACTGCTGGTTCCCTGACATGGTCAATTTTCAGGCACTGTTATTTTGATTGATTTCAAACTATTTATTTATTTTGTTTTTTGTTTGTTCATTTGGTTGGTTTTGTTTTGCTTGAGAGAGATTTTTGCTATAGGATGTATGTACTCACCAGAGAAACAGGGAGAGACAGAGACAGAAAGCAAGAAATCACCCCCCAAGGTGTGCTACGATCCCTTCTCCTCCACTTTCCTCTTAGGATTTTGGGCACACATGCACATGCGCTTGGCATGCGTTTTAAGCCGCTGGGTCTGAGACTTGAACCAGGTCGACTATGTGGGAGTCCATTGATGTAAACATTATGCCATCTGCTGGTCCCAATTTCAAACTTTATTTAATGCATTGACAGAAAGTCATTGATAATGGAGTCTGATATTCATATACTTACTATTGAAGCTGTTTGTGTCAACCTACCCACTAAGTTGAATATCGATGAAGTGACAGTGATTGTAAGTTTTCAGAATGAACTTGAAGAGAGGTATGGGTACAGGAAGAATGAGAGATAAAAGCATGATAATACTTCGTTCGCTTAAAATATCTTGCAGAAGGACATTGGAAGTTGACTGCTTTGGAATTGAGAGTTGTAGTTTGATTTATCTACTCTATCCCATCCACCCACCAAACTAATATTTATTAGGATCTACTTAGGTTACCCATTGTACTGCATGCCAAGGTTGTAAAGATGACTGAGATTTTCTTGGAATAATGAAGAAATGATAGTTAATTCTGAGAACAGTGGCAGACAATGGCTATAGCTTTTACATTGAAATAGTATTAGAGATAATTGATCTGGAAAAGACTGTAATCATGATATATGTAGCTGACAACAATTTGTGAAAGTTATGTTTGAACATAAAATACTGATATTTTAAGGACTTTTAAATTCTTACTCTTTAGCTTGTTAACGTGATTTTATAATTTCAGTGTAAATGTACATAACAATACAGTGTCACATTTTATTTAATTTTAAAAACTAGTTTATGTGATTATATACATTTTTACATTTTGACAAGTTTGAACATTTTATTTGCAAATCAGATTTCAGGGAGCTCTATTGTGTATATCCAAGCCAAATGAAGAAAAAAGAAAATATATTTTTATATCATCCCATCATCAAAAAGTTGATTATATGTAGAATATATGATATTGTTGACAGTGGTGTTATACATAATGCCTTATATTAATTATCTCTGCTTTCTATAAAGCATTTCAGCATTCATTCTCATTTGATTTTCATAATAGCCTGATTAAGCAGAATAAGGTTTATATTCTAAAATCGGAAAAAAACAAGGATGTGAAGGATTGTGACATACTTTATATCTTAAGGCAGTCATGTTAATATGTTACCATTATTGACATATCTTTGGTTATCTCTGGACTACAGTTTATGCTTTTATTTTGTAGATGAAAATAAAGCATTATCTGCAAGATCAGGATGCACAATAGAAGATCATGTAATTGCAGGAAATGTAGAAGAATTTCGTAGAGATTTCATTTCTAGAATATGGCTGACTTACAGGGAAGAATTTCCTCCAATAGAAGGCTCGGCTTTGACAACAGACTGTGGTTGGGGCTGTACATTGAGAACTGGACAGATGCTATTGGCTCAGGGGCTCATACTACATTTTCTTGGTAGAGGTAAATCAAATCTCTGTTGTTTGTTGTTGTCTGCAGTTTTAACTCCAGCTTGCAAATGGCATAAAATTCTCTGAGGTTAATGTCTTGACTCCCTGATGTTTTTCTAAAATTGTGACTAATCTCAAATATTACATTTTTATTGAACTAGACCAGACGTGACTTACATGTGAATTTTCATGATCTCTCTTTCAAAAGAACAGGCTAAATATACCTGTTATTCTTGGTTATCACTATGAATTAAGTTATTCATTTTTTTTAATTGCCAGGGTGTGTGTGCACACCAGAGAGAGAGAGAATACATCCCACAGTGGGGCATGTTCATGCTGTGGTACCTTTTTCGTTCATTTCTCCATGCCATCAGGATTTTTGGCACTCATGCACTTGTACCTGGTGTGTTTTCAAGCCACTGGGACTGAGATTTGAACTGTGGTTAGCCATGTGGAATCTTGCTCTTCATGCACAGCACTTAACCTTGTTCTATGGGCTGGCTGTAAGTTAGTACAATTTTTAGTAGACTTTGGATTTTTGTTGTTGTTGTTGTAATTATTTCTTGTCTCTTGGTTGAACTCTCTTTAGTATCTTCAGTTCAGTAAGTCCTGGCCAGGTCAATAATGGTGACTTTGGTGAGATTATACACATACACACAATTTCTCTTTCTTTCTCTCTCTCTCTCTCTATGTGTATGTATGTATATAGCCAGAGGGTATAGATATTTGCCAAAGAGAGGCAAAGGGAGAGAGAGAAGAAGAAAGAGCCCTTTAGTGGGACATGGTCATGCTGCAGTTCCTTCTCTATTTCTCCCACCTTGTTACAATTTGGGGCCACATGAACACTTGCCTATCATGTTTTTCAAGTCACTGGGGCTGGGATTCAAACAGTGGCTGGCCATGTAAGGTGCAGCTCCCTTAATCAGTAGGCTGTGGGGCCAGCCCAGGAAAAAATATTTTGAAATAAATATGAAGTTTCTATAGTCAGACTTCTATCCTAATATGTAATCTAAACAAAATCCTCTTTCTGAAGAAATCCTCTCCAATGCTATAACTGATAGTAAATATGTTTGTTGTGGATTTTTGTAGTCAAGACTGGATGTCTGATAATCATTCTTGTAATGGAACACAAAAGTATTCCATCTCAGTACTGTCACAGAAAAGAAAGAGAGACCAGCAGATGGCGTAATGGGTACATTGCTGGACTGTGACATAGTCAACTGCCGTTCAAGTCCTGGACCTGATGGCTTAAACTCATGCCAGGCGTGTGTGCATGTATACCCAGAATCCTAAGAGGAGAATGGAGGAGAAGGGATTGTAACATGGCCATTCTCCCCGGGATAGGGAGTGATTTATTGCTCTATGTTTCTTTATCACTCTCTGTCTCTCCTACAAGTGCACATGCCCTATTGCAAAAATCTCTCTAAAAAAAAAAAAGAAAAGAAAGAAAAGGATATTATAGAATTGTGTCATTGTACTCGTTTACTATATTTTTCTTTCTTTTGCCTTTTACTTGGGTAATATTTTTCCTTTGCTGTATGCAATATAATCCTATTTTAGAAATTTTGGAAACCACAGAAAAGTCTAGAGAATAACTTTCTCACTCAAATATAAACATTGTTATGTTGATATATTTTCTTTGCTAATACCTTTGTTTTTGTAAAGCAGCTGTATTGAGGTATAATCTATTAGATTGTTAAGAAAGTCATGACGTATTTTTCTATGCAAAAATGTGTTATGACTTTCCTGACAACCCAATACATGCCACAGATTCACTCATTCAAAGTGAATTATTTCATGGTTCTTAGTATATTTACAGAGTCCCACAACTAAAACCATAGTCTAATTTTAGAACAGTTTCATCATGCCCCCGAGAAATTTATACCCATTAGCAGCCATTTCCAATATGTCCCCATCAACAACTGTGAATCTCTTTTCTGTATTTGCTTGTTTCTGAGTTTGCTATTTTAGTTTAGTAAGCAGTATGACTTTAAATGTTGCATACTGATTCAGTAGAATTGTGTGAAGTCTAACTATTTAAAAGCTCTGAACACCTTGCTTTGGAACTACTATAGCTTGGACCTGGCCTGATGCTTTGAATATTGAAAATTCAGACTCTGAATCATGGACCTCCCACACTGTAAAAAAATTTACTGCATCAGTTGAAGCATCACTTTCAGGGGAAAGAGAACTCAAAACCCCAACAATTTCTCTGAAGGAAACAATTGAGAAGTATTCTGATGATCACGAAATACGAAATGAAATTTATCACAGGAAAATCATCTCTTGGTTTGGTGATTCTCCCTTGGCTCTCTTTGGTTTACATCAGCTAATAGAGTATGGAAAGAAATCTGGGAAAAAAGCCGGAGATTGGTATGGACCAGCTGTGGTTGCTCATATTTTGAGGTAAAATTGTTTTAACATCTTTTATTCTGTGACATAGGTCCTTAGGCACAGACACAATGATTTTGTAATGTTTATATGTAATTGCAACTTTTTAAAAAATAATTTATTTATTTTTTATCATTATTGTTATTTTCACATGAGTTTGCCAGAGAACAACAGAGAGGGAGAGTGAGAAAGCAAGCCACCAGGTCCAGCATTCGAACCACAGTCAGCCATGTAGGAATTCCAGTGCCTTAACCACCAGGTCACCTGCTGGCTCCTGTAATTGCAACTTTTTGAGTCTTTAACTGTATGCAAATGTTAGAAAGCAGCTTTCATTTGCTAATAGGGAAAAAAAACAAGACACATTGTGACTCTAGTTACATGTAATTTATCTAGTGACAATTTTTTCTTCCATTGCTCATAGGTGCAGATATCCAAGGTTTCTTTCTAACTAGATTTACATTAGACTACATTATTAAGTTCTAAAAAGCTATCTCTTATAGCCTTGGAACATGCATAACACTACAGTTTTTTTTTTTTTAAGTAGTATAACCTGGGGGCTGTAATGTACTGATAGTGTAATGAAATGTCAAGAGCTAAAATTGATGTTTTCAGCATTTCTTTGCACAGATCAGATTCTTGTGAATTGTAAATGTATGGGACTATTAATATTATAATTATATCATAGTGCAAGTATAGGGTCTGTGACATTCAGTGTGGTTAGAAAGAAGTCGGAAGTCAAATTTTACTTTAGTTCAGTTTTTTATGTGTCATTTTTTTAGTTTTAAAAAATTAATTATTATGTGTTTCATTATTATTAAAAACCAAATCATTAACTATGTCACCCGAGTAGTATGTTTTGGTAAATTTACTCCATGTAGAATCATATATAAATGTAAAATTATTATAGGATATTTTTGCATTTTATAGTCTAGATGCTTACTATTGAAAAAGTATATGTCTAAATGTTACTGTTCTTCAAGAATTTTCTTCTTTTTTATGAGAGAGGGAGAAATGATCAATGAGGAGGGAGAGAGACAAAGATAGGTTTCTTTTTCTGATAGTTTTACTGTGTTATGATCCTCCTGTCCCAGCCCCCTAGTAAGCAAGGAATACAGGTGTGCACAGCCATACCAGATGTGTTTAGGTTGGCTTGGGAACCAAACCCAGGTCTTCTTGTGGCTTCCATCCTCCAAAGTGCTGGCAGTACCTGTGTGCCACTGCAGCGGAGCCTGTCTAATGTTATTAATTGAACTGTTTGTAATAATATCAATTCTGACTTAGTATGGCAGTTGTAAAAGCATGAACATGAAAGCATAGTTTGTACCTTTCAAGATGTTTTCTACCCCAGGGGTCAGTAAACTTTTTTATGTAAAGTGGCAAATAGTACATTTCTTATGCTTTGCAGACCTTATAGGTTTCTGTTGCCCATTTTTCTTCTCTCTCTTTTTGTCAATCCTTTAATACTCAGAATCATTGTATAGCTTGCAGATGGAGCAGAAACAGGCCTGTGGTCCATAGTTCGTCAGTTTCTCTTCTATACTAACACACAGGGACAGAAATATTAGGGCATTTTAAGTTAAAGAATTATAGAGGTTAAATAAGATTATTCATATTTTCAAAATTTGTATAACTTCCTTGTAAAGATACTGGTATTGTGATTTCTTTCACACTCAGAAATATTTATAGAAATTCAGACCTTGAATGAAATTAGGAAATTTATTTGTTCAGTTCATATAGGTTTTGAATGAAGGAAAAAAACTCATATTGTTTATATGTTTATATTGTTAAAAGAAAACATTTTTTTTTAAGTATACTAGAGGACAAACATAGTAATTCACTCCTCCTCTGTATTATGTTAATAGGAATCAAACCTGAAATCATACTAATATTACTACTTAGAAAATATTTATATAGCCAGGTAAGGGGTTGAGAGAAATCCTTTATGTAGGGGGGGGGGATACAGCTTTATATACACTAATTTTTAAAAACATTTTATATTTTAATATTCTTTGAGTAATTTAGTATAATACTCAACTTTGAAAAATACTTGATTTCTGATACCATTCTGGTGATAGTTTTTGCTTATGTGTTTGTGTGATAGAGAGGTATGAGTATTCATGAGAGAGAAAGAGAGAGAAGCATACCACGGCAGGATCTGGTCATGTCGTGATCCCCTTCCTGTCCGACCCCTGAGGATCCTAGGCACACAAACACACCTGGCCTGTTTCAGGTCAACCGGGCCAGAGAATCAAACCACGGTGGGCCACATGGCTTCCAGCACCACAGTCCAGCATGCAACTGATGTGCCAGAGGCTGAGCCCAAATGATGATTATTATTATTATTATTATTATTTTTAGATTTTTGCCATAGGGTGCATGAGAAAGAGAGAGAGAGAGAGGCGAGAGAGAGAGAGCGAGAGAGAGAGAGAGAGAAACAAACAGTGAGAGGCAGACAGAAGGAAAGTGAGAAATCTCCAGCAGGGCAGATGGCTATACCACAGTCTCTTCTGCTCCATTTTCCTCTAGGGATTTCGGGCACACATGCTCATGTGCCCAGTGTGATTTTCAAGCTGCTGGGTCTGGGACTCAAACTGCAGTCAGCCATGTGGGAGTCCCACACCTTAACCATCATGCCACTTGCTGTCCCCAGATGATGATTTCGGATAGCAGGCACTAAATGGTTTTGGGTAGCAGGCACTATAGGTTAAAGAGGAAAGTCAAGACAATGATGGCTTTTTTCCTCTCCAAATGAAATCTTTAGTTACCCACTGGGAATGTTAGTGTCTTAAAGAATGGTGTTTGTTATTTTCTTAGAAAAGCAGTTGAAGAAGCAAGACACCCTGATTTACAAGGAATAACTATTTATGTTGCACAAGATTGTACAGGTAAGGAATATGTGTATAGTTCTTTTATTTTTTTTTATCTATTTTATTTATATGTCTTCAGCTTATCTTCCCAGTTGTACTTTAAATGATCAAGGAGAAAGGAATGAGAGCTTATAAACTTTTGCTCCTAAACAGCAAACATTTTAAGCACTTACAACATTTTTTAAAAATTAAAACATTCTATAAATTTTTAGTTGCAATATTAAAATAAATCCACAAAGAAAATTTCAGCCTTTCCAATGACTGCTTGAAAAGAGAGAGAAGGGAAAATGTAACGCATTTACATACTTGGGCTGCTTCTGTGCCAGGTGTTATCTAACTGGTGGCTGTGCTTCACGGAAAGAGATTTTTTAGTATATTTGATGAGGAACTGAATATGTTCATCACTAATGCTTCAGTATATCATCTAGTAATGATGCAGCTATTGTTCAGATTTTTGCTTTGTTTTGAGCCTTCTGTTTGATTACTGCTATCTTTAGCAATTTTGAAACTTTTTGGAGGATAAAACAGAGACCTTAATTTCTTTTTAAAAAAATTATTTTTATTTAATTGTATTTATTGTTATTATTATTATTTTAATTTAACCGGAGAGAGAAACAGAAAGGGAAAGTGAGAAAGCAAGCTGTCAGGTCCAGTGCTTGAACCACCATTGGCCATGTGGGAGTCCAGTGTTTTAACCACCATGCCCCCTGCTGACCCTGAGACCTTAATTTTTTTAAAAAACCATCATTTTATTTAAATTTATTTATTTATTTATTTACTTACTTAACTTACAATTTGACCAGAAAGGGACCGAGAGAGAGAGAGAGAGAGTAAGATGCCAGGTCTGGGACTTGAACCATGGCCGGCCATGTGGGAGTCCAGCACCCTTTACCACCATGCCACCTGCTGAGCCCCAAGACCTTAATTTTTTAATAAGATGAAAGGACCTTCACATAAGCCACCTTATACTGTTTATTTATTTATTTTTTTACAGCAGTGCGCTTAAGATAAAATATGCTAATGTTTGGAAAAGTTAAATGTATTTCAATCATGTTTAGTATAGGAGTAGCTACAAAATGCTTAAGGCTATCCTGATAATTACAGTTCGTATTACCAAATATAGATGCCTTTTTTCTTTTTTTTTGGTCTGTGTTAAGGTTAATTTCTTTTTTCTTTTCATCTTTTTCTCTTTTAAGAGCAAGAATGAGAGTTTTTTTTTTTAAACATTATCTTTACTATTACAGTCCAGTTAGCTAGGACTACACATAGGCGACAGTGCCTGTTTAGGTTAGGTGGGAAATCAAAACTGGGTCCCCCATGTGGTCTCAGCCTCAGTGTAGCAGCATCCTAGCAGTATACGCCACTGCAGCTGAGTCAGTTTTCTTTTAAAGAAAGACTGATAGCCGTATTTATAGCCATAGGAAAGTGAAAACTGATTTTCAGATGAGTATGTAGATTTTGCAAATACTATGTTTTTCAGGTAGGAAGACTTGCAAATAAAATTTGTCGTGTTAGGAGTTCTGATTAAGTCTAAGGATGTGTTTAAACAATTAATTATTAAATAAATATATGAATTTGCCAGTTTTTTTTACATGAAAATTTTTGAATTTATTAATCCTCTTATGAAAAATCCGCACAATCACCACAGATGGTTACTGCTTCGACTTTTTGCCAGCACCAACATTGGCCTTCGCAGTCCCCCTGACTTTCTTCATTCTGTTCTTGCGTTCCTTTCACTGTGTCCTTGCCATCTTTTTCTTCTCATAAAGCCCATGTCTTGCAAGTCTATGGGTTCATTTTTCTTTGCATAATCCAAAGAATCATAAATCATACCAAAGCCAGTTGTCTTGCCACCACCGAAGTGGGTTCTGAACCCAACCCCAAGATGACATCTGCTGTGGTCTTGCACATCTTTGCTGGTTTTTCTGTCTTAGGTCCTGTTGCCTTCCTGGTGTGAAGGACATCAAGGACCTTTTTTTTTTTCCTGTGAAGTAGTCGGTTGGTCATGAATTGCCGGTTCAGATAGTTACTGTGTCATTCATGATGGCGGTATATCCTCAGGCAGCCAGGGAAGAAAAAGCTGCTTGTTGGTTTTTATTACTATCAGTCAGCCTTGGTCTTTAATTGTTGCACATAGTTATTTAATTAACAATACAAAGTTCATCATTATAGAAATGGTGGGAACCAGCAGTTAGCGTAATGGCTATGTCACTGGACTCCCATGTAGTCGACCGCGGTTCGCGTCTCGGACCCGGTGGCTTAAAACTCACGCCGGGCGCGTGTGTGTGCGTGCCCAAGATCCCGAGAGGAGAATGAAGGAGAAGGGATTGCGGCATGACCATCCCCCCTGGGGGGTGATTTCTCGCTTTCTGTCTCTATGTCTCTCTCTGTCTGGGGAGCTCACACCTGCCCTATAGTGAAAACCTCTCCAAAAAAAAAAAAATGGTTTGTGCAATTTGAATTTGAATTTGTTTTAAAAAAATTTCATCATTCATGTTTAAGAATCCTAAGGGGAGAATTTATATTAGTGTAATTTTAATAGACTTAGGATTAGGAATTCAGTGAAGCCAGATTTTATCAATAATTTTTTCTCCTCTGTCTTTATTAATGTTTTTAAAAGTTTCATTTTTCCATTTATTTTCTCTTTTCATTCTGTATTTTCTCCCATTATAATTGCTTCTATCTCTATGGCTTTAAATAGTTAGGACTATACACTATACCCTGGGACTTTTTTCTTTTTCTTTTTTTTTAATTTCCCGGAGGGTGCATGTGCTTGCTAGAGAGAAAGAGAGGGATGGGGAGAAGACTATATTTGCTTCCACCATATCCTCCTGTTTTCCCTTGGACTACTCCACTTAGGCTGTTACACCCAGCAGGCTACCAAAACTGTTCTTATCAATAATTTAATCTTTCTCAACCCAGTGATCACTTTCTCAGTCTACATCCAGCAGCATTTGCCACAGCTGGCCATTTTTTCCTCTCCTTATTCTGTTTACTTAGTTTCCAAAGCACTACTGTGAGGGTTTTCTTTTTACTTCCCTGTCCATTCCTTTATATCTGATCATCCTTCTTTTCTTTCTGCTTTGCTTTGCTTTGCTTTTCTTATCTCCTTGACCTCTAGGCTTTGATTTTCAGTGCTCAGCCTTTAGACTTTATCTCTTTCTCTGTCTTCACTGATTTGAATTCACCCAGTCTCATGGCTTTAGAGGGCCATCAGTATGTTGGCAGTCCCCACATTTATAGGTGTATCTGATCCTCCCCTAAACTCCAGTCACATATGTCTCTAACTATCTAGTTAGAGTTCCTTTCTTTCTGGCTCTTTCTTTCTTATATATTAACTTGCCAGAGGGTATGTGCACTCACTGGAGAGAGAGAGGAAAAGAAAGAGAGTGAAGGCATCCCCATGGAGCATGCTCATGTTGCCCCCACTTCCCCTCCATTTCATCTTCCTTTTAGGATTTTGAGCATGCATGCATACGTGTCCTGGGTGTTTTTCAAGCTGATGGGGCCAGGATTCAAACTGCACTTGACCATGTGGGATTCAGCTCCTTTAGCCACTAAGCCACAGGGCTGGCATAACGGTTTCTTGCATGGGTAACACTGTCTTCAACTGAATTCCCAATTTTTCCCTTGTATGTTTTCCCTCCTTTCGTCTCTTAAGTCTTTGTAAGCTTACCTTGTTTGCTTAGGTCCAAACCCTTCAAATCATCTGTGCCTCATCTTTTATCCTCAGGCAGCCAGGGAGGGAAAAAGCCGTTGCTTTCTCTTAGTACCTTTCTGGTCACCTTATTTTAAATTGCCGCCCTCTGTCAGCGTTTTTCCATCCATACTCTGTCTTTCTCTCTTCATTTTGTTTAACAAAGTATCTGTCACCATCTGATATGTCTTATATTTTACTTATTTGTTGTCATTTCCCCTTATTAGAGTGTAGCTCAATGAGGGCAGGGATTTTTTCCTGTTTGCCCACAGCTGAAGTGCCAGTGCTGCTAGTAGCTATTTACTATATCTCTATCGAATACATACATGAGGTAGGTATTTTTAACTTGCTGGGACCTTGATACTGATGTCAGAGATCAGATGACTGGTTGGAGGGGGGGGATTAGGATGAACATGTTTCTGAAAATCATTTTAAAAATTGTAACTCATATTTATGTTTTTCTTAGTGTACAGTTCTGACGTAATTGATAAACAAAGAACTGCGATGACAGCCGATAATGCAGATGATAAAGCTGTTATTATTCTAGTTCCTGTTAGACTTGGTGGAGAAAGAACCAACACGGACTACTTAGAGTTTGTAAAGGTATGAAATAACTGCTCAGTTTTGGAGGCATTACTAGCTAATATGAATAATGCAGAAAATTTGTAGTCTTTTTTCCTCTATTAAATCAGTAGTGATGATTTTACAGTAGTACATTGTAAAGTTTGACATTAAAGATGTAAAATTTTAACATTACAAGATCAGATGTCAGTTGAAGAAGCAGTGTTCTATGACAAAATGATTAGCGTTTTTAATCTTTGTAACTAATCAAGGTGATGCAGATGCAGCGACAACCATGATTTGTAATAGCGCTATAGTTTCGTTGACTTTATGATTGGAAAAATTATGTACCTTTATTCATGAAACTAATCTTAAACTAAATCGTAATAATTACTGAATAAAACTTTCCATTAGTGCTGTATTATCTCATAATTTGTTTTCTGTGTCACTGTGAGATCAGCAAGAGGTTATTACTTCTCTAGACAGAAATAATGGAGATAGTATTGGGGTGCGGGGGTAGGTTCCAATTTTGTTTTCTTCATATTAACCAGTTCTATCTGAAGACACATAATTCTGTTTCTTGTTCCAAAAAACCGGTTTTGTTATGTTAGCATGTTTTGGGTGCCACGACATTCAGGTATGATAAAGTAACTGCTGAAATACATTGACAGTTGGTCCTTTGTATCCTCAGGTTCTGTATCCATGGATTAAATCAACTGCAGATCCAAAATATTTGAAAACATAAACTGCACAAATGAAAATAAAGTAAAAATTACATAGTAATGTTCACTTTCCCCACTCTTATTTGACATAATATTAGGAGTCCTGGCTACAGCAATTATATAAGATAAAGAAATTAAAGACATCTAATGAAAAGGAGCAAGTCAAATTGATGGCATGACTATATATATATATATATATATATACCTAAAGATTGCACCCAAAAACTCTTAGAATTGATTTTGTTGTTTTTATTTATTTATTTATTTAATTTTAAAATTGTTTTTTTGGAGAGGTTTTTGCTATAGGGCACGTGTGCTCGCCAGACAGACAGAGAGACAGAAAGTGAGAAATCACCCCCCAGGGGGGATGGCCACGCCACAATCTCTTCTCCTCTATTCTTCTCTCGGGATCTTGGGCATGCACGCACATGCACCCGGCGTGAGTTTAAGCCACCAGGTCCGGGACTCGAACCGTGGTCGACTACATGGGAGTCCAGCGACATAGCCATTACGCTAACTGCTGGTCCCAATTAATTTTGTTATAGTGTACAAAATTAACATAAAAAATCTGTAGCATTCTTATATACCAGTGATGAATTAACTAAAAAAATAAATCAAGACAGCAACCCCATTGTCAGTAATTACAAAACCAAAATCAAACCCTAGGAATAAAATTAACCAAAAAATGCAAAAGATCTCTACAATGAAAACTATAAAACACTGATGAAGAAAATGGAAGAAGACATGAAAAAAACTGAACAACTTTTCCTGTTCATGGATTGGAATATTTACTACTATTAAAATTACTACCCAAAGCAATTTACAGATTATTTGCAATTCTTATCAAAATACCAATAGCGTTCTTCACAGAAAGAGAATATAAAGTTCATAAGGAATCACAAAAGATCCATGCTGTTTTGATTATTACATCTTTATGGTATATTTTGAAGTCAGTCAGTGTGATGTCTCCAGCTTTGCTCTTCCTTCATAGCATGGTCCTGGCATAAAAGCAGACACATACACTAATGGAACAGAATAGAGATCCAATAAATAAATCTATGCATATACAGCCTACTGATTATTGACAAAGATGCCAAGAACATCACTGAGGAAAGTATAGTTGCTTCAGTAAATAATCCTGGGAAAATTAGATCTCCATATGCAAAAGAATTATGCATATCCCTCACCATATACAGAAATGAACTCAATATGGTTTAAAGACTTAAACATTAGGCCTGAAGCTAAAATTACTATAAATAGAAAAAAATGTAGGGCAACCATTTCAAGACATTGATCTGGGCCAAGATTTACCAGATACGTAAGACCTCAAAAGCACAGAAACAAGAGAAAAAATAAACAAATAGAATTAGATCAAACTAAAAACTCCTGCATAGCAAAGGAAACAATCAACAGGGTGAAGAGACAACTTGCAGAGTTGGAGAAAATATTTGCAAGCTATGCTGCTGACAAAAGATTAATAACCAGAATATATAAAGAACTCAGCTTGGGACCAGCAGATAGCATAATGGTTACATAACTGGACTCCCATGCAGTTGGCCGCAGTTTGAGTCCTGGACCCAGCGGCTTAAAACTCACACTGGGTATGTGTGTGTGCCCAAAATCCTGAGAAGAGAGGGGATTTCAACATGGCCATCCCCCTGGGGTGGGGGCGATTTCTCGCTTTCTGTCTCTGTCTCTCTGTGAGCACAAACATCTATAGCAAAAATCTCTCAAAAAAAAAAAAAAAAAAGGAACTCAGCTCCTCAGCTCACAGCAGAAAAAGAGTCTGATTTTAAAATAGGCAATCAATCTTTACAGACAGTTTTCAAAGACATACAAGTAGCCAACAAATATGTGGAAAAGTGGCCAACATCACTCTTCTTCAGGGAAATGCAAATCAAAATCACAAGGAAGTGTCACTTCACCCCAGTTAGAATGGCCATTATAAAAGAAAGCAAAGAATAATAAGTGCCGGTGAGGATGTGGAGAAAGGAGGAATCTTATACACTGTTGGTAGAATGTAAATTAGAATAGTCATTATGGTATACAATATGATGGTTCCTCAAAAAACTAAAACTAAGATAGCCTTATCCAGTAATCCCACCAAAAGGAAGGAAACCAATATGTCAAAAAGATACTTGCACGCTTGTATTTATTGCAGTACTGTACACAATAGTTAAGATATGAATGAATGAATGAATGAATAAGAAAATGTGATATATATACAAAATGGTATATTATTCATCCATAAATAAGGATGAAATATTGTACCTTGAGGCAATGTGGATGAGCCTGGAAGAAATTATGCTAAGAGAGATAATCCAGGCACTAAAAGATGATTACATGTCTCACTCATTTATGGAAGTTAGAAGATATGATTGTGTAGAAGTTGAAATGGTGTTCTCACTCATTGGAAGCTAGAAGATCTGATTGCATTGAAGTGTAAAGTGGAGTGGTAGATACTAGAGGTTGGGGAAGAGAGGGTGAATTGGAAGATGGAGAGAACTTGGTTAACAGATACAAAATGAACTTGCACGTAGGTAAGAGGACTGGATTCTACAGTACTGTAGCACAGTAGAGTAACTACGGTTAATAATGTTTCATTGTATATTTCATAATATTGCATCATCAGAAAAGCTGTGACAAATTTTTGCATAGAAAAACATGTCATGACTTTTCCAACAACCCAGAAGATATAAGAGAGGGATTTATGTGTTTACAACATGAAGCAATGGTAAATGTTTGAGATGATGAGTAAGTTTATTCCTCTGACTTGATCATTATGCATGTATTCATATATTTTAAAAATTGTACTGTAGGGATTAGCAGATTGCATAGTGGTTATATCACTGGACTCCCACATGGTTGACCATGGTTCAAATCCTGGACCTGGTGGCTTCAAACTCATGCCAGGCACATGTGTGTGTGTGCCCAAAATCCTGAGAGGAGACTGGAGGAGAAAGCATTGCATGGTGGATAAGGTGGCTGGATTCCACATGGCCATGCCTTCCTGCAAGGAGTGATTTCTCACTTTCTGTCTCTCTGTCTCTCTCTGTCTCTCCAGCAAGCACACACACCCTATCGCAAAAATCTCTCTTAAAAAAAATTGTACTGTATCCTATAAATATTTACAACTCTATGTCAATTAAAATGATAAAAATACACTTTAACAACAATTTACCTAGCATTTATATTAGGTGTTATAAGAAATCTAGAGATGATTTTAATTATACAGGAGGATGTGCATAGTATTTGTTATACGCAAATACTATGCTGTTTTATATAAGGGACTTGAGCATTCATAGATTTGATATCTGAGGGAGTCCTAGAACAATCTCCTTGGGCTACCAAGGGACAACTGTACTTACTTTCTGATTAAGATTATAGTTCTTACATTATTTTTCAGAGTTTTAATAAAATTTCTCATTTTTATAGTCTGTTTTTAAGGCCAGAGATGAAATTCTTCAAATGGGATATTGTAGGATAGAGTGCTATTGAAATAGTCTAGATTTTTCCTTTGTGATTCAGTACCAATTTGTTCCTTATATAAAGCATTAATTCCCTATCATAGTCTCTCTGTATGTAGATACAACATACATCCTCCGGCTAAATTGTTCCCATTCTAAAAAACATCTAGAGTGGTTGTTAACATAATATTGGAAGTCTTCTTGTTGGTATATTGACTTTTCTTAATAGTCACCAAGATTTTGTAGGGACACTTGTTCTGATAACACTGTAATATATTAATAACATATGTGTCCCCCAAATAAAGATGCTTGACATCTTTATTTCTTCCTTAGTAGAATTATTGCTGAAATATAAGAAGTTGTGAACTGCTTCATCTAGAGAACCTGTTAAGTTTTTCAAACTTCTGGCATGTTCTCATCTGTAGGTGGGTTCTAACCAAATCCGAATTGGATTCTCTCTGCCTTTGTTTACCATGAGAGGATTAGGCAATGATAGAATTTGGGAACAGACTGCATTAGCCAAAACTCCATTCCTGGTGTAACATGCTACAGATGGTGTTTGATGTGTTTCATTTGGTTGAGATCTTTGCTCTTTGATGGTATTGGTAGTATTAACAGTTGGCAGCACTGCCTAATGCTCTTATATGAGTTATTGGAGCTGGAACTGTAGTAAAACAAACTGAGTAAGCTGTTAAGGTGATCCTCAGTGCCTAGCAATAGAAATTATTCAGTAAATATTTGTTGGGCCAGCTGGTGGTATGGTGGATAAGGTGGCTGGATCCCACATGGCCATTGCACAGTTTGAGTCCTGGATCTGCAACTTGAGGAACAAGTCAGGCATGTATGCATGTTTGCCCAAAATCCTGAGATGAAGAAGGAGAAGTGATTGCAGCATGGCACCCCCTGAGTGGTGATTTCTCACCCCCTCTCCTGTGAGTGTACACGCCCTATAGTAAAAGATGTATAGATAGATAAATATTTGTTAACTTTCATTCATATAAAACTTTTCAGTATAATTTTAACTCAGTTTGTTCTCACAATATCTGGTTATGGATTCTTTATAAAATAGAAATGACATGAAGTTAAGTGATGTGTTCAAGTTCAGAGAGCAAGCTGGTAGAGACTGGAACTTTCTTGACTCTTATTCCATTGCTTATTATACTTCTCCCTAGAATATGGACTTTTAAAAATAGAGCATTTCCTTGAGCTTCTCTCACTTGATTTACACTGTAGCCCACTAAAATGAGAGACTAGAGACTATTGCAGCATTTTAATTTTTCAGCGATCAGGTAAATGGCTGAAATGGTTGAGTGAATTAGGTCATATGGTAGATGTTGTGCTTGGCCAGAGGGGGCAGTTAGGTCAAAAGCCAGAGTGAGAGCATATAAAGAGGTACTCAGAAGTGAAAAAGTAATGTATTTAATAGCTCTAAAAAGAGAATAATTTTCTCATCCTCTCCCTCCACCATCTTTTGTCAGCAGTTGCACTGTCAAATCAATATATCTTATCATCTAAAATTCACCATTTAGTTAGTTAGTTTATTTATTTATTTATTTATTTAGGTAAGTATGTGTGTTCACCAAAAAAGACAGAGAGAGAGAATGAAAAATCACCCCCCAGAGGAGATGGCCATGCCATAGTCCCTTCTGTTCCATTCTCCTCCTGGGATTTTGGGGATACATGCACATGAGCCAAGCATGAGTTTCAAGCCACCAGGTTGAGAACTTGAACTGCAGTCAGCCATGTGAGAGTCCAGCACCTTAATCACCATGCCACCTGCTGGCCTCATAGTTCTATTTTTGAAATTTGTTAGTCAAGGTAACCCCACAGTATTTCAGAAATATCATAGCATCCTACTACATTTTATGAGGTGAAAGAATTTTAGGGGTGCTTCATCAGCCTTCACCATGGGAAGTTCGTTCATTCATTCATTCATTTATCTATCTGTCTACCTATCTATCTATCTGTCTATCTTTTGAGGACCTAGTTTGAGGAAAATACAGTATGTTCTTTTTCTTCAGCAAAACAAATGAGGACTTTCCTTTATTTTAAAGAATTTTTAAAAATTTAACTTTATTTATTTATTCATCCATTTCAATTTGACCAGAGAGGGAGAGGGAGCTAGAGAGAGAAGAGGGAAAGGGAGAAAGCAAGCCGCCAGGTCCAGTACTTGAACCATGGTCGGCCATGTGGGAGTCCAGTGCCCTTTACCATCATGCCACCTGCCGGTCTCAAGGACTTTCCTTTTTGACTGATTACTTCAGTCCTATTTATTGCTTAATGGACCCAGGTCAATAAGGATAAAGAAGCTTTTTTAAGACCTGAAGTGTGTTTCAACTCTCCAAAGACACTGCCTCTCATATGTAATGCATTTAGCTCCTAATTTGCTTCTAAGTGTTTATTACTAAATCTGCTCTAGTCTGTTGCAAAGGAAATATAGATGTCAAGAACCAAAATCTTTCTTCCATTACTTGGAACCATCCTTTTTCTGAGAAGAAACAGTGCTGCTTCTTTGCTATGTATTTTTTTTTTTCTTTCTTCAGGTATAAGAGACTTAGAACTTGCTCTTCCTCATGATTCCCTCTAGCATAAACATTGCATTTCAGCCAGTCAGTTTGCCTCAAGTTAAAGTAAGACAGTCTCCAGTTAAGGATTTTTATTTTGGGTGGGGAAACAGTCCATTATTATTCAGTGAATTTTTGGGATACAATTTTATCTTAAATTATTTTTTAGTTAGCACTAAGATTTTAAATTAGCATGCCTTCTCTGTTTAACTTTTCCAATTTTGTAGCTCTTATTTCCAAAAATCCTCTATGATAGTTTTACAAGACTGAAAATATATGGAGTTTTTCTTTGGAGGTTGTTTATTTTCTGCTGCTACAACATAATACCTGAGACTGGGTAATTTATAATGAACAGAAATATATTCTCTTATAATTCTGGAGTCTGGGAAGTGGGAAGACCAAGATCAGGGTGTTAGCATCTGATGAGGGCCTTCTTACTGAATCCTCACATAGTGGAAGGCAGAGGGGCCAAAATGGGTGCACTCTGTCCTCACATGACAGAAAAGCAGAAGAGAGAGAACTCAGTTCAGCAAGGCCCTCCCATCGCCCCTCCCTTTTTTTTTTTAGATTTTTTTGCCATAAGGAGTGTGTGTTTGCCAGAGAGAGAGGGAAAGTGATAAATCACCTTCCTAGGAAGGTGATTGGCCATGCCACAATCCCTTCTTCACTCTTCTCTCGGGATTTTGGCCATGCATGCTCACATGCCTGGCATGATTTTCAAGCCAGCAGGTTTGGGACTCAAACAGCAGTTGGCCATGTGGGAGTTCGGTGCCTTAGTGACCAGGCCAAATGCTGGCCCCTAGCAAGCCCTTTATATAGTGACCTGAATTTGTTTATGAGGACAGCATCATTATGAATAAGCACCTCCAAAAGACCCACCTCTCAACATTGTTGCATTAGGTAGTCCGGTTTTCAGCACATGGATTTTGGAGGAGAAACATTCAAACCACAGCAAAAGGTTATTTATAACAACCTGAAACAACTTGACATATGTATTTTCTTTGCATAGACTAGAGTAGATTTAGCAATTTAGGTGTTCATTTTAGGAGTTTTAAAGCACAATTTGTAATCTTCATAAAATAAAATATTTTGCAGTCATTAAATACTATAATGTAGATCTATACCAATATGAAAAGATATTCATGATGTAATGAGTGGCAAGGTCATGATTTCATGTATTATGTGATGCCACATATATAAATCTGTATTTCTATCGTTGAGTGTGTTTTTCTTTTCTTTTTCTTTTTTCGTTTTTCTTTTTTCTTTTTTCTTTTTTTTTTTGCTTTCAGGCATGTGCACTTGCTGGAGAGACAGAGAGAAAGCAAGAAATCATCCCCCCGAGGGGATGGTTATACTGTAGTCCTTTTTCCTCCATTCTCCTCTCAGGATTTTGGGCACACACTCACATGAACCCGGCATGAGTTTGAAGCCACTGGGTCTGGAACTCAACTGTGGTTAAACATGTGGGAGTCCAGCACCTTAACCACTATGCCACCTGCTGGCCCCTAAACTTATATTTCTAAAGATGTTTCCGATTATTACCATATAGATGGATGGAATACCTTCTTAGGTGTTCCCCCAAATGTTATTAATGATGAGCTCTGGGCATTGGTCTAGAGGAGATTTGTACTTTTTTCTGTATTTCCTGTTATGTGTATTTTTTTTTTTTTTACAATGACTCCATGTTATTTTTAGAAAGCAATTAAATTAAAAACAAAAACCATCTATGGTTTGGTTACTTGTTAAAGGAAAAGGAGCATGTTTCCCTATGTTTGTTCATTTGTTCTTTCTTCCGTTCTTTCTTTTTAAAGTTTGTTTCTTGAGACAGAAAGACAAGAGACCCTGCACAGGGTTCTCACCATGCTATGACCCTTTTCCCAGTCTCCTGGCCAGCCAGGATCACAGGTGCATAGTGACGTACCTGGGGTGCTCAGGTTGACCCAGGATCTAACCCTGGGGCCTCCTATATGGCTCCAGTGTTACACAGCAGTGCCCTACCACCAGCACTGCTGTGGCTAGGCCTCTTTATTTTTCTGTTTTCTAGATTTCAAGAATTCTCTCATTTATGAGAAGGAAATATACCTATTATTCAATATTTTTTGTTTTATACATCTACTTTATCATGATTAGTGTTTTTAAGATATGCCATAATTAATTCAGGAAATATTGACATTGATCGATTCCACTGTGTGTGTATAGTGTGTATAGTAGACTCTACTATTTATAAACTAGGTATAAAGTGACTTGGTCCAACTTAGAATTCTACTTAGAATAGATGCTGAGGGACATATAAAACAATTTATTGAGGTATCCTTGGTATTTTACGTTACTAAAATAAATTGACTTCAAGTATAATAATTATTATTATTTTCCTTAGATTAAGTGTTTTTCATTGTTCTTTTTATTTAAATAAGCTAGCATAAGAAATTTGTCAAGTGAGTGCTGTTAATTAGAGAAAGTTTTCAGTTTTGGGTTCTAATACTTTAGGTTCAATAAAAGCAGTAGTTAGGACTAAGAACTATTTTCAGCATTTCAAAAAGCCTGATAAAAATAGTACATTGATTGCAGTATTGCTGTGTCAGCTATCTGAAAGGGCCAGTGTTTTGGCTTTTGCAGAAATTTTATTGCTTAATGTGGTAACATGAATATTTCTTTGTCTGGCATATAGAGGTTGTTGCTGATCATAATATTTGCTTTATTCATGTTAATGTTGAATAATTGAAAGAAAAGAGAAGGCATTTTGGAAGATGAGGGTTTTAGAACGTGGGACAAATGTAATAAAAATAACTGGTGTTGAAAAGTTAGGAAACTACTGGGTTAGGGTTTAAAAAAAACATAATAAAAGAAAAAGAAAAGTTAGGGAACTAATATTTGTAATACAAATTTAGCATTTGAATAATTATCATTCATCTCTTGATTCAATTTCTATTAATTTCTTTTAATAGGGTATTTTAAGCCTTGAATATTGTGTTGGTATTATTGGTGGCAAGCCCAAACAGTCATATTACTTTGCTGGATTTCAAGGTTAGTAATTTAGTAAAGTGTATTTCTCCTCCTCCTTCTTCTTCTTCTTTTTAAGTCAGAAAGTTAATATGAGATCACTTAGAAACAGGATAATTAACAGAGCAAAACAAGTACCTTACACATTCATTAGTCCTACCATAGCTACTCATTTGTCACTTGGTCCACAACATAATTGGATTCTGTAAAGTATATGTTTAATTTCTGTTATTGCATAAACAAGGCATAATTTATTGGTTTCACTAAACTTCAGAAGACACTGCTGCCACATTCTGGCAGTTGCTATTTACATATTTACTTTTTACCAGTTTTAGTGGTGCTAGTTGATGATAAAATGACAAGCAATATGTTCTTCCTGTCAGGATAAAGAAGTGCAATACATTTTTCATATGCAAACTGTAGAATATAATTGTGTGTTTGTGAAAGTAATTTTATCACCAAAAATTAAATGACAGTCTCATCACTTTATAAAAATTCTGCTTATACAAGCATATTTGATTATGCAAAAGTTAATCTATCCTGTGCAAACCTATGTTTCAGTCAATGAATATCAGTCTGGCAAGCTGTTACTCCCAGGTTTTTTTCAGCTGCTCTACATAGAAATTGGATTGTAAGCAGTGTAATAATAAGGTGTTTTTTGAATTACTTGTCTTCTGTTTTGTCCTTGTAGATGACAGTTTGATTTACATGGATCCTCATTACTGCCAATCTTTTGTAGATGTCAGCATAAAGGATTTCCCTCTTGAGGTACTCTGGATAAAGAGCTGGTATTGTTTTCTTGCCTTATGAAGCAAACTAATTATTTAGAGATGTGCTAGGTAGCCATGCTTTTACAGTATTACAAGTTAATAATATTTTGCAGACTTATAAAACCATAATCAACACAGTGGTCAAAGGTTAAGCGCTTTGTTGCTGAATTTTAATTTATAATATACTTTCTTCTTCATTTATCTTTGTCTCTAACTTGTTAGATACCCTAGCCCTACTAAAATAAATGATCAAGCCTGCAAGTAATTTTGTAGAAAGACAGCTAAACAGCACTGAAGAATTAAAAATGTTAGGCATGTTTAAAAAAAAAAAAAAGGAGAAAAAGAAACAAGTGACGGACTTGGGTTACAGTGACAAAGTGACTCAGTGAGGTTACCTGCCAAATTATTTTGCTTTAAGTGTAATTAAATCTTGGCCTGTAATTAAGAAGTTGTGGAGAGCTTAATTTGGCTTCTAATATTTGTTTTTAGCTTATATTTATTAGCCTCTTCTTTTCCTTTATATAGGTCCTTTTGTGATCCAGCATTTTACGTGAGAAAAATTTGAGAAACTTTTTGAGATGGGAGAAATATAATTATTACATGGTTTTGGATCTTGTTTTTTCAGCTGTTGCTTTTATAGACTAAAATAATTTTGTATCAGTACAATAAAATAATTTAAATCATTTAGTGGCATGAATCACTAATTCTCAAGGGCTTAACAAGTGAGAAATATGGTCCAGTACTTTGTTTTAGTAATACCTTACTAGCTGATCTAATACCTAATAGAATTTAAGGGATAGATTACGAAAATAGAGACACTGCAAGATTAAAATCTGGTCCACAAAGACACATCAGAGTACATCTTAGCGTCTTTTGTGAGCTACCACTTCAGCTAAAAAAAAATATATCGAGCTCGGAGATCAAGTTGACTTTCTTCTTTCTTTCTTTATAGTGTCTTGCATGTAAACCTCAATAAATATTTGCTTGTTAACTGATTGATGCTAGGGAAGGCACTATGGAATTGTGCTGTAGGAACCACATTACAGTTTTCTTCTTTAGCATGGTAGTCTTACAGGACTGGTTTTTGTGAATAAGTTCATTTTCAATGTGTCAGTGCCACATTGATTATTAATAAATGGTAAATATATGAGATTCAGATGGAAAATTGTTCATAGTATTTTAATTTTACCTAAAATTGGCAAATTAAAAGATTTTTAGTCTTCATTATTTGGGCCAGTAGGAAGAGACTGTGTTTTGAGACTGGTGTTTTGAGACTCTGCAAAGGGACCAGGCGAATGAATATCCTGGTTATGTCTACATGACCAAGATTAAAAAGGTGACAACACATTAGTCTTTTGTATCACTCTAGGAGTGAGTCATTAAAATCTAAAAGGAGGATGGTGCTAGTGAAAATATAAAGGGAAGAACTGACTTGAAGACTTGGCTTTGTAAATTTGGTGAGATTGAGTAACTTCTAAAATGCACAGAAGCATTTATTCTTTATACATTGGAACACAAATAAAATAGGCTTAGATATTATCGTTTCGAGTTTCTGTTACAATAACTTACCTAGATAATTCCCATGAAAAGTTTTTCATTTTTCCTTAATGTAGAGATTTATCTTAGATTATCTAATTAGTAGCATCATTTATTTTCCTATGAAAGTATAATATAAAATAATGACAGGGTTGTCTGTCTTTGTATAGGAATAAAATTTTACTTTTTGCTTTTTATCATACTTCAGGCTATAATGCTTTAAGTGGAGATGTTTTAACTGCCCTGTATTATTAACCATCCTTGCTCTGCTCTATCAGTTGAGTATTTAAATGTTGAAATTTTGCAGTTGATTGATGTAATAAATTTTTTGTGCATCCTAAAACCACCTTTACATTGTACTTCAGTTATTAAATTCATTTCTATAGGGAACTTTTTTGATCCACACTTCTTTTTGATCAATACCTCTTTTTGTTAAATAGATGGAAAAATGAAATCTTAGATCTTCTACCCAATCTCATGAAAATAATTGTTGATCTTTTAAGTAAATAGTGCCCTAACTCTAATAGGATTGAGGAATTGCTTTTTTAAAAAGAATTATTTTATTTAACTTTCTTTCTTTCTTTCTTTCTTTCTTTCTTTCTTTCTTTCTTTCTTTCTTTCTTCATTCATTTAAGTATGAACAAGAGAGGGACAGAGTGAGAGTGAGAGAGAGAGAGAGAGAGAGAGAGAGAGAAATGAGAAAGCACCCTACATGGAATTGGTCACACAGCACTCATTTTTCCATTTCTTTTTCCTTTTGGATTTTGGGCATGCATGCCCAGGCATCTGGGGTATTTTTTAAGCTGACAGGTCTGGAACTTACATAGTGCAGTTGGATATGTGGAATCTAGTCACCTTAACTAACCATGCCACCTGCTGGCTTGAGTTTTCTTTTTCTTTCCTAATTTCCTAAAGGGTGCATGTATTTGCCAGAGAGACAGAGACAGAAGGTGAGAAAGCACCCTTGGGGAGATGGCCATGCTGCAATCCTTTCTCCTCCATTCTCCCTTTGGGATTTCGTGCATGCATGTATATATGCCCAGCGTATTTTTCAGGCCACCAGGTCTGGGACTCAACCCACGCAGCCAGCCAAGTGGGATTCAGCTGCCGTAACTACCATGCCACTGGCTGGCCCATGGCCCAAATTTTTAACATTTTGAAACCAAGTATGACCAACTCATTTTTTTCTTTTTAAACTATCATCTGTTGAGCTCTTTCTAGGTGCAAGGCACTTGATGTAAGCTTTTTATTTTTATCTTTTATTTTTAAATTTCTTATTGATACAGTAATAGTACATATTTATGAGATATATTATGTTTTGACACATGTATACATTGAGTAATGTATGTGGGCAGTCGTCTGTGTGTGTATATATGTATATATTATATATAATTTTATTTATATTTATAAAAATAAGGTTTTTCTAAACCATAGACCATTGGTTTGTAGTCTTTATGATATGCTTTCAGAATGACAACTTTTTTTAAAGAATTATTTAAGTTTATTTCTTATTATTATTTCCCATTTGATCGGGGGGGCGGGTGAGAAAGCAAACCACCAGGTCTGAGACTTGAACCGTGGTCAGCCATGTGAGAGTCCAGCGCTTTTTACCACCATGCCACCTACTGGCCCCAGAATGACAACTTCTAACTCTTAGAAATACCAAATTCTAAAAGATACGAAAAACCTTAGTAAGAGACATTTTAGTCTGCTCTGATTCCTGGGTCCCTAGTTTCCAAGTTTTAGACTTTAGTTCCATACAGTAGTGACTGTTTTAATCTGTCCTAGTAAATTCAGAAATAGTGGCATTAAAGCTACTAGAATTATGTGATATGTTCATCTAGGTAGATAGGGGAGTGCATTTATTAGTGAAAGATAGACCCTTTATGAATTATATATGTGAACTGCAGTTAATGGAAAGTTTTTAGTAAAGATATTCCCTAATTAACTATCTTAGGAAATGTCATCTAAATTTCTAAAATAGCACAGCTAAACCTAAAAGTATTTGTTTCAGTGCTGTTTATGTATTTAGGTAATAGAGTCCACTATTCCAAATAATGAATCTGGAACAGTGACTGACATTTAGCAAGTGCCTAGTAACTATTTGTTGAGATGATGAATAAATAATGTTATATATAATGAAATGAATGAGAGTTGACTCTCC
Organism: Tupaia belangeri chinensis; assembly: GCF_000334495.1. NCBI lineage: Eukaryota > Metazoa > Chordata > Mammalia > Scandentia > Tupaiidae > Tupaia > Tupaia belangeri. The sequence continues at coordinate 2,179,651 of NW_006159690.1, forward strand.
CTGGACACTTTTTCAGAAGTATATTTCAGTGTCACTAAAGTATATCTTGTAAATACTCTTAAAAATGTATTTGTGAAGTAGAAGCTTCTACCCCTATCAATTATCAGAATTTTTTAAATGAAAAAAGAAGGGCTGGCTGGTGGCCTGGTGGGTAAAGCGGGTGGGTCCCCTATGGCCACCTGTTCTTTTTTGAGTCCTGGATTCGTGGCTTGAGAAACATGCCAGGTACGTGTGCATACATGCCCCAAATCCTTACTACAGGAGGCAGAGGTGGAAGAGGATGGGGTTGCACCATGGCATTCCCTAGTACTGACGCAGTGACACTCAATGGCAGTTTCACTTTTGACTGATCTGAGATTTGTATCTGTGTTTTTGTAAGTTCTTTGTAGAAATCAAAAAATTCATGAACCCCAACTTTATTTATTTATTTTTGTAGTTTGTGATAGGACATATGTGCTTGCTGGGGAGAGAGAGGGAGAAAGAGAAAGAAAGAAAGAGAGAAAGCGTCTCCTTCGCCTGGGGGGGATGGCCACAGCACAGTCCCTTCTTCATTCTCCTCTCAGGATTTTGGGCACGTACACACACGTGCCCAACATATTTTTCAAGCTGCTGGGTTCAGGACTCAAACCGCTCAGTTCTCAGTTGGCCATGCGGGATCCAGCCGCCTTATCCACCTGCCAGTAGCAGGCCTCATGCATAGCAGTTTAGTATTTGTCATTATTATCTCTGAAGACTGTGGCGATACAGTGAAATAGCAGTAAGCCTATTCTGGTCTAGTGTGACTGGTTCCACATGAAAATTTAAAAAAATGCTTTAGTATGATTCAGCACATCCTTGTCCATGAATTCAGAAATATATTATTGGATCTTATATAAACTTTGGCCTTCTGCCTTATCCCCACATAGGACAAACCAAAGAAGCATTCTGTGGCTTTGGAATAAACTGGGCAAATAAATGACTATTTTGAGACACCATGTATATAGAATAGTTTCTTGTTAATGTGGCCTTAAACTGTGCCGTATATACCCTAACATACTTCTGCATATTCTGTATATTATTAATTAACAAATTTACTCAGCTTTTCTGTGTCTTTGCAGATCTGTTTTTAATACCCCTTTGCAAATAAACAGGTGAAATTTGGTTAGAAAAAGTCCAATGAGGACAATACTTGTGATATCTGGCACCCTGGAGGTTTGAGGTAGCGAGGTTGGATTCACTATGTCAATGAGCTTAGCATGGTTTTTTTAGAAGTCATAGTTTTGAAAACTCATTTGTCTAGATTATTTACTGACATGTTATTGAATTCAAATTAATATACAACTAAATTAATACGGAAAAAAAGGCAGCTTAAATGTATTAAATGGGTTTTGCATTTCTGATAACATGGGACACCAGTTGGGTCACTAAGATGTAGGATGAGACAAAAGAAAGTCATTTTGATTGACTCACTATGGACATAACACATATGAAACTGTATTTTTCCACATTTTTATAGATAGTTTTAAGTTAAAATCCCTTAGTTTTAGTACTGAATATAGGGAAGTTTTAAGTTTATGAGTTAAAATTTGGTCTAAATTATTTCTTAATCTTATTCTTGTAATTAAAAATATATTATAGAATACATAATGAATTTCTCACACTTGTCTCCCATCTGCCTAGTTCTCTTCCTCTTTCCATACTTATTAATTTTTATATATCTGTACATAGTTTACTTATTCAACTATAAACAAATATAAATATATAGTTTTATGTTCCTGTCTTTACACAAACTTCTTTCTTTATACAATATAGAAAAGGACTTTGATAGTATCAATGATTTTTAGGAACAGGTTATCCAAACATTCAAGCATTTAAAAAAAAAACAAACTTTAAAAGATAGTACTAAGTATGTTGGTAAAGAGCAAAACGATTGGAATGATTAGCTTTATA
>NW_006159690.1:2181866-2215628 GCF_000334495.1 Tupaia belangeri chinensis
CCCTATTTTTACATTGCCTAAAGATGCCGAGCCGTACTAATATACCACATTCCATTAGCAAGAGTTGGGAAACTAGGGCGACTTACCCAGCCCATTTATGATACTGCGACTGGTTGAGAAAGGTAGCCAAGAGGACAAGAGGATTCATGAGAAGGCGGGCAAGGACCATCGTAGGATGGTGTTCACCTGCTCCATCGTGCACCCTCAACACGAGCTGAAAGCAAATAGGAAGAATACACAGTTATGTAGTTGTGTCAGTTGCTAAAACTCTTATGTTGACTTCTTTTCATATCATAACATTTACATGAATCTGTGTATTTGTTTAAAGTCTTGATATCACTATTCACGATTGAGAGGCTTATACACATTAAAAAAACCTCTAACATGACAGACTGAACTGCAGTTTCACAGAAACGGCTGACTTGATTCTAAGCCTCGTACTAGCCTGTGCATGCCTTTTTCCATGGGACATTTTTCTTCCTTTCTTCAAGTGTTAAAAATACGTATCACTTTCTTCAACTGCAGAACGGCACTAATGTCAGGTAAGGTAGTGATTTGGTGCGTTGAATTACAGCGCTGGCTCTTGTGTTTTCCAGCTTTAGAGAGTGGGCTGTACCATCTGCATAGGATGGACCAGCATACCATTTGAGAAATATGTTCATAGTTTTGAGAAAAAGCTAGAGAGCACATTTCAATAGCAAATCATATTCTTGTATATTTGTATGTCTATCAAATAAAGGTAAATTAACCCAAAGAATTTCAACAATTGCAGACATTCCACTGCCCTTCTCCTAAAAAGATGTCATTTCGAAAAATGGATCCTAGCTGTACAATAGGATTTTATTGTCGAAATATTCAGGACTTCAAACGAGCTTCTGAAGAAATCACTAAGGTAACTTGATGTGAAATATATGAATAGTATTTGTAAATGACCTAATTGCTTTTTGAGTTAGTCTGTCAGAAGACAAGACACTTTGAGTTATGATACTTTAGTAAAATTGCCCCTTAAATGTTAACATTAAGAGTCCTGTGAACCAGAAAACTATTGGGGAAATCAGCTTTTGAGACAAATGGAACCAACTAGTGACCAGTTGAAAGTATTGATTGTTCCACTAGGTGGCACTGTTGAAATAGAAATGCCGCTGCAAACTGTAGTCTTATGCAAGCAATTAGGTTATATTCTATTTGAAGATTTTTAAAAGGGCAATCCCTTAGGGGTAGAAAAAAATTAATGAAGTATTTGATCAAGCCAAATTGTGCATTATTTCTTGTTAGTCCAAGTGCTTCTTTGATTTTTTTAAAAAGAGAAATGGTATTTTTGGATTTCTTGGAACTGCTTTATCAAATGAGCTGTGTTGTTATCTTCCAATAAGCTTGTCTAATCTTATCTATTCTACTTATAGGATCTTTCGGAATAGGCTTATTTAACTTCTTCTTATTACTCTTAAACTTCTGCCTTTTTTTCTTTGGTTTTTGAGTACTGCTAAAGCATTTATAGAATCTTAGTGTGTGTCTACATTTGATACTTTAGAAAATAAAGAAAATGGTTATTTATTTTAAAAGTAAGCATAATTGGATGGGTCTTTTTATTAGTGTTAATATTTATAGGCTATCTTTTTATGGTAAGTAAAAGCAGTATTAGAAGCTTATTTTGGAATTCCCAACTTGAGCTCAAATATCATAGTAACTTTTTACTGCTTTATTTCCAATGAATTTTATTCAGGAAAATGAACATAATAGGTTGAAATATTGTCTTTATAATGTAAATATAGAATGCAAAAGTTTTATGTAAGCTAGGTTTAGTTTACTTGACCTGCCATGTGAAAAAGGACATTTAACATGAACATGTCAGAGAAATGAATGAGGAGAGGAGAAAATGAGATATGTGAGAACCTTTTCTTATTCTTCATTTTTCATAGTTGTCGTCTTTTCATTCTCCTTTTTCAACCTGGGAAGCGAGTGAGCAGAACAAGATATGTGTTCGCCATCTTTGCCCCTTTTTATTACTTGAAATTAGTGTATACATTTGTATATTTTAGTTTGATTAAATTTTTGTCTTTATGAAGTATCATATGTATGTTAAAATATATAAATCCAGACAGTGATTGATATGCATTGATGTCAATGAACATTTCTATTAATGAAAGCTCACTTTTCTGTTTCCATTCATTTGTTCTTAATCTAGATTAAAATAAGTGTGCATAAAACAATAAAGCAATACATTCCAGGAGTAGAAACAAACCAAACCATTATTACCAAATTAAAAAAAAAAAAAACAGATTCATAAATTAAGTTACATGTTGATGTTTTCTGATTTAAAACAGAATAGTCATTAACAATTTTTACACTGGAAAAATACTGGTTCATTGGGAGAGTCATGATGCATTTTTGCATAGAAAAACATAGAAAAATACATCATGACTTTCCCCACGACCTAATACTTAGAAATGATTGCCGTTGGTGCATCAAAATAATATACAATAATAAAAGCAAAGAGAAGCCATGTCAAAATATCTTTTGGAGGTACTGAGAAATTTGTCAGACTCAGTTTTAACTAACTGCTTTAATGTTGTCTTTACGTTAATAGTTTTTGAGGCAGTGTCAACTCAGTCAATTAATAACTGCGTCATTTACTTTTGCCCGGAAGATTGTAAGTTAAGCAGTTTTTCTTTAAAAAGAGTTAAACTTTTTTCTTTCAAAAAATTAAAAACTTAAAAATGATGTGTTTCTCTACAGGTTACATTTTTAGTTACCTCATTTCAAAAATGACGCTAGGTAGTCTAGAATCTCATGTTTAATTTGTAATGCTTTATGAATGAATATACTAATGTCTTACAATTTAGAAAATTTCATTGGAATTGTTAAATATATTCAGTGTTTAGCAGAGTTCAGTTTAGCAAGTGTCTGAGTAACTATTGTATGCAAAGCATAAAATGAACAGGATAGGAAGGAACTTCCAAAAGGTTGTAGAATAATAAATTAAAGTATGAGTTTATTGCAGTGCAGAACAACTTTGAAGTTCATAGCATTTTCAAAATACACGTTTGTTCATGAACTTTTTGAAATCCTCTCATGTAATTCTACTTTTGAAGTAGTCAAGTAACATTTACACTTGAGGAAGGAGAATGAGACAAGTGGACATATATTACATTGAATATGAAAAGCATCCATATGGAAATAACTTGATGGAGGAAGGGAGAATATTGAAAGAGAGAGACGTTATATTCTAGTAAAAGTATTTTATCGTGGTAGCAATCTTTAAGATGGGCCTTAAAATGTAGGCTTGGTTTCCATTGGCTTAGGGAGAGGGATGAGTACATTAAGCTGAGGAAATAACAAAAAGAAAGGTATAGAGGAGGAAGGCTAGAGTTTGTCTAGAGAGTGTTCAAGTTGCCAAGGACATATATCAGACAGGATTTCTGTCTTCTGGCTGCCTGAATCAGAGGCCTCGGAGTCTCCATTTCTTTCTTTTTTTCCAAGATCATACTCTCAGCTCCCCCAGCTTCCTAGGATCACAGGTATATGTGTGCCTGGTGCTTACAGGGTGACCAGGGAACGGAATCCTGATCTCCATATGGCTTCCAGCACTGTAGAGAGCTGTACTACCTACTGCTGGGCCACTGCAGCAGGACCTGGGGTGGGGGTCTCCATTTCTATCAAGCCTCCCAAGCAATCTCACACATCGAATCTGAGAATCTCTGATCTAAGACAGTGTAACCCAATGTGTGACACTCGATGTTTTCAGGTGGTACTATCACAAACATTTGAATATTTATATGACTGGCATATCAAATATGTACTTTCCCATTCATAATTGATTTGTACAAGGCTACTTAAGTTAACAATGATGAAAAATATTCATTAATCATAATAAAGATGGTACACATAATAAAAATACTAAAAGAGGTTTATACATGTCCAAGATTTAGAAACACTGTTATAGGAGATAGTGAAGGACAAGGCTAGAGAAGTAGGCTGGAATAATATTGTAGAGAGTCTTAAAGCCAGGCTGAAGAAGTCATGCTTAATAAATAATATGCTGATTTTATTAAGTGAATTGTTATATTTCAGGCTTAGATAAATATAGACAATAATATAGTAAATATCCATGTGTTATTGTTGAGCTTAAGAAAAAAAATTACATATAATCGAAGTATGTTCCTTCCCATCCTATTTTTTTAAGGAGGTTTTTGCCATAGGGTTCTTGTGCTCACACCAGGAAGAGACAGAGAGACAGAAAGCGAGAATTCACCCCCCAGAGGGGATGGCCTGTTATCATCCTTTTTCTTCCATTCTCCTCCTGGGATCTTGGGCGCACACACGCCTGGTATGATTTTCAAGCCACTAGGTCTGGGACTTGAACCACAGTCAGCCATGCGAGAATCCAGCAATGTAGCAATGTAACCGCTGTGTCATCTCTTGGCTCTGCAACCTTTTTTTAAATTTTCAATGATGTGGCCTATGTTTGTGTATATGTGTGTGCTGTTTTAGATAGGGTTTTTCTGTGTCTCTGTTCTACTGCTCCGGCCTCCTGAGTAGTTGGGATTAGAGGCAGGTGCTATTGTGCCTGACTTTTTAGGGTGGGAATTGAACCCAGGCCTTCTGGGTGGCCTTAACCTGGCGAGCAGCAGCATCCTGCACATCATATCACGGCTGGGCTTCTTTCCCCAGTCCCACTCTTCCTTTCTTCTCAGTGCTAACCACTATACTGAATTAGTTTATCATGCCCATACTTTACATACCCTTAAACAACACACAGGGTTTTGCATGTCAGTGAACTTTTTATTAATTATATCTTTATGTAAAAAAGACATATGTCTTTCTGCAGCATTTTTGTTTAGCAGTGACTTTGAGATCATCTGTATCTAAACATGTTGGTCTAGCTTGTTCATTTAAACTGTTCTTTCCTTCTTTCTTTGATGGTCACCTAGCTTGTTTCTGAGAATCTAAATCTGCTTGTTCCATTTTTTGGTCACAAATGTTTTAAAGAATATTCTTGTACAACTCTCTGTGCATGTGTGATAATCTAAGATTACATACTCACACTAGTGGATATGCTAGAGGGGGATTTCTGGGTTGTAGGGTCTACATGTTTGTAGGTTTGCTGGGTACTATCAGTTGCTGTTCAGAGTGATCATGCTGAGCAGCATATGAGAATTTCCAATGTTTCACATCCTTGTCAACACTTGCTATTGCCAGAATTTAATGTTTTTTAACCTATGTCATCAGTATGAAAGAATATCTATTTTTTATAAGAATTATTTATTTATTTATTTAAATTTGACCGGGGCCGGGGTGGGGGAAGACAAAGTGAGAAGGCAAGCTGTCAGGTCCGGAACTCGAACTACAGTCAGCCATGTGGGAGTCCGGCACCCTTAACTAGCATGCCACCTGCTGGCCCCAAAGCAGCATCTTTTTGTGGTTTGATTTGTATTTCCCTGATTGATAGTCAGATTATTTTATTAAGGTTTATTAACCCGTCTGGTCCCAACTTTGTGTATTTTTGTTCCTTTTTCTTTCTTTCTTTTCTTTTTTAAAGAACTATTTAATTTAATTAATTTATTTTAATTTGACCAGAGAGGGATAGAGTGAGAGTTAGTGAGTGAGAGAGAGAGAGAAAGTGAGGAAGCAAGTAGCCAGGTCCAGGACTTGAACTGTGTTCGACCAAGTGGAAATCCAGCACCTTTAACCTCCACACCACCTGCTGGCCCCCTTTTTTTCTTTTTTTTTTAATAAAGCTATTTTATTTTAAAGAAGTCTTTAAACTTTTGGATACTGTCACTTTGTAGGTTTTATGCGTTACAAATATATCCTTTTAGGTTCCTATTTTCACTTGTTACTCATGCCTTTAATTTTAATATAGTTGGGGTCAGCAAGTGGCATGGTAGTTAAGGTGCAGGCTACATCTATCTACCATATGACCGGCTGTGGTTTGAGTCCTGGGCCCAGTGGCTTGAAATTCATGCCGGGCACATGTGCAGGTGTCCCAAAATCCCAAGAGGAGAATGGAAGAGAAGGGATTGTGGTGGTGATTTCCCCCTGGGGGTGATTTCTAACTTTCCCTTGCAGTGTCTCTCTCTCTCTCTGGCAAGTGCATGTGCGTGTGCCCTATGACAAAAACCAAAAAAATTTAAAAAAATCTATGTCCTTATCTATCTATTTATATCTGGCGTGTGCCCTATGACAAAAACCAAAAAAATTAAAAAAATATATGTCCTTATCTGTCTATTTATATCTATGTCCACAGACATGTCTGTTTTCTGTCTAGGTGACTAGGCTTAAAAAAATAGTCTATCAATATGGTCATTCATTTACTTAACAAGCGTTTGAATGCTTACCACTCCTCCAAAACTTCTCTTTGTGGCTATTGTTGACCCTAACATTTCTGCATGGTCAAATCTCAGTCTTCATTCTAGTTGTCCTAGCAGATGTAGTTGACAGAGCTGAACATTCACTCCACTTCCGTAAACCTTCAGTTGGCTTCCAGGACATCAAACTTGCTCATTTTTTCCTTATTCTTTTCTAGCGTTCCTAGGTAGATCTCCCTTGCTTGCTCTGCTGTTTAACCTCTTAATGTTGGGCTTAGTCTTTAGCTCTAATGTCTCCTTTACATTGGTGATCTCATTCATTTGCATTATAAGTCAGCTAAAACCTATATCTTATTTTTAATCCAAATTTCTTTCCTAATTTTAGATTACATTCAGCCAACAATCATTAACATTCCTTGTATGTTTGACGTGTCTATCTCATATCATATTCTTGATTATTTCTCCTCCATCCTGTACCACTCAGTTTTCTTCACCTCATAACCAAGTTATGTTTCCTCAGGCCCAAAGCTTTGGAGTTGTCTTTACCTCCTTTCTTTCTCTGGCATCCTTCTGGGTTCATTTTGCTATTCTTTGAACAACTTTATTATTCCTTTTACTGCTATTTGCTGGTGATAAATTTTTTGCCTTTGTTTGAATACATCTTTATTTTGCCTTCCTTACAAAATTGAAATAATTGCAAATTTACAGTAAAGTTGCAAATAAAATAGGGATAATTTTTTTTCCTGAACCACTTGAAAGTAAACCATGCCCCATTACCCATGAATAATTGAGCTTGCAATTCTTCCAAACAAGGGCATTCTCCTACATCACTACAATATAACTATCAGAATTAGGAATGCAGCGTTGTACAATATCACCATCTAATCTTCAGAAATTATGTGAGTTTCACCAATTGTTCCAGTAACATTCTGTGGCAAAAGGATCCAATTCAGAATAGTATGTCACATTAATGTATCTTGAATCTCCTTTAGTGTAGAACGGTTCCTCATCTCTTGACTTTCACATTTTGATCTTTCTGGGACCAGCAGTTGGCATAATGGCTATGTCACTGGACTCTCCCATAGTCGACTGCGGTTCGTGTCCTAGACGCAGTAGCTTAAACTCACGCCGGGTGCGTGTGTGTGCGTGCCCAAAATTCCGAGAGGAGAGTGGAGGAGAAGGGATTGTGGCATGGCCTTCTCCTCCAATCTCGCTTTCTATCTCTCTGTCTCTCTCTGTCTTTCTGGCGAGCACACGCACCCTATAGCAAAAACCTCTCTTAAAAAAAAAAAAGATAATAGGACACTTGTGTTTTTTGTTTTGTTTTTTGTTTTTACAGGCTCTCTTGAGAATTGTATCAGTTGTTCCCTCAATTTGAGTTTGTCTGATGTTGAGTTCCAGATTATGCATCTTTGCAATGCTCTTTTCTCACTGCATCCTGCGTTACACGACTCCATTGTGTCCCTTTACTGGTGATGCTAACTTTGATCATGACTTGCTTAAGGTGACTCCGCCAGATTCCGATCTGGCTTCAACACACCCAGGAAAGGCCAGAGTGACTTCTCCCATGCTGCCATGGATGCCTGCTTTGCCCGGCACCATCTGCTAGCTTTAGAAATAAATCATTTAGGCAAGGGAAGGAAAAAGGAAGCCCTTACCTATATTATTGGAGGATATTTTCACTGGCTATAGAAGTCCATGTCTGCAGTTGTTTTCTTTTTGTACCTTAAAGATACTTCCTCCATTGTCTTCTTTTGCTGAGGTACTTCACTGGGGTTCTTTCTTCTCTAAACTTACTTGTCTTGATTTCTCTCAGATACTTCCAATTTTGTTTTATCCATTTCTAAGGATTATTCTTGGTAGGGTTCATTTGATACAAGCTACTCCATCATGGCCCTCCTTATAATTATATTTGTAAAATACATGTTTTAGGTATTTCTTTTAAGCTATAAGATGTGACTATAAAATAAAAAGATCCATTTTTAAAACTGTAACATAAAAATTAGTTTTATTTCTGTATTTTATTGGAATTTTATCACGTGTACTATTTATAGAAAGAGACATAGGATAATAGTTTCTTCTTATATATCCAACCAAGGAAATTTTCCTACTAAGATAAATTATAAAAGTAAAGTGAAATAAAACAAATGAACAGAATTTGGTTACTGTGTAAATGGCAACTCCATTTTTCTGGGTGCTCAGCCTAAAAACTGGATTCCTTGTTCTATATTTTATCCCATGTCTGATGTCTCAGCAAATCCCATCATCTCTTTTTCAAAATGTACTTAGAATTTGAGGCCTTCTCACCACTGCCATTATTATCCTGTCCTGTCATCTCATCTTCCTTGAGATGATTGTAGTAGCTTCCGAGCTGATCCTTTGCTTTATCTGTAGTCTGTTATCAAGGCAGTGGCCAGAGCGAGTTTGTTTCGAATGTAGCTAAGATTATGTTAACTTTTATTCAGAATCCTACAGTAGCTGTTCAGAGTGAAAGCCCAAACCCTTATAACCCCATAAAGCCTTACATCAGTGGAATCTCTGCCTCCAGCCCTGCCCCCACTACCTCTCCCTCTCTCCCCCCAGCTCTCCCAAGTCCAGCCACACTAGTCCCCTTGAAAATGATAGGTGCTTCCCTGTTCTTAAGGTTTTGCTTGTTTCCTGTGTCTGGAGTTCTCTTCCCACGGATCATCGTCATGTTCTGTCATTTCTTTCAGATCTTTACTTAAGCACACATACCCACAAATACATACATATATGTATATGTTCTGCTAGACACACACATATATACATATATGTATGCATATGTTCTGCTAGGCACACACACACACATTTCTTATTTACCATCTGTCTATGCGACTAGAGTGTATTCTAGACAAAGGTTTTGTTTATTGTACCGGAAGTGCCTAGATCTGCCTGTCACATTCTAGGAGTTTAGTTAATATTTGTGTAATGAAGGCACAAATTAAAGAGACTTCATTATTAAAGTTGTCTTTCAAGTTAGTAAGGACCTCAGAGACTAAATTATAGAAAATTTATGTGTTTTCAACTATTATATTATACTTTCCATAAATTACTGTGGCTTTATCTTAAACTTTATAAGAATAGCCTATGGAATCCTGCATGGTCAGCTATGGCTCAAGCCTTGGACATGGTGACTTGAAAGTCATGCCAGGCACATGGGCATGTATGCCTCAAATCCCAGGAGAATGGAGGAGAAGGGGTTGCAGCATGGCCATCCCCCCTGGGAGGGTGACTTTTCACTTTCCTTCTCTCTTTTTGTCACTCTCTATAGGAAGCTCATGCGTCCTATAGCAAAAACCTAAAAAAAAAAATTAGTTTTCATATTTATCAAGGTAATACGCACATATTTCAAAAAATGAAATTGCAATAAAAGCCTTACACTGGTGGAGCTGGCAGATGGTGTGGTGGTTGGGTCACTGGACTCCCACTCGGCTGACTGTAGTTTGAATCCTGGATGTGGCAGCTTACTTTCTTACTTCCCCCCTCTGGTCAAATTAAATAATAATAAGTAAAATTAAACAAATAATTCTTTTTTTAAAAAAAGGCCTACACTGAAATCAGGAGTCTCTTACCATGTTACTCCCTGCTACAAGGAATCCCTCCTCAGGGGTAGTCACTTTTAACTCTTTTAGCTACTTCCTCAGGATTTTGCCTGTACATTTCAAGTAACGTGCTTATCCTACATTTCTCGAGTAATCCATTGTAGATGTCTGTTAGTTTCCTGGTAGAGTACCTGAGGATTTAGCTCTCTTCTCATCGCCCGCCACTCCATTTCTCCTTGCCCAGCCATTCTCCCAGTACACTTAGAGCACAGACTTTAGTTAAATCACTACTCAGTGTTCACATTAGGCCTCTATAATATTGTCTACTAATTACATAATGTACTACAAGTGTATTTCCTTTTTTCTAACCTTTTCTTTTTTATATATAAATTTAGTACTACCCTCTCTGCCTTTTTCATTTCCTCAGTTTTCTTTGTACCGAGTTATTTTTTCCCTAAATGTTTATCCTATCTGTCACTACTGAGGAGCAAATTTTCCGTAAGTACAGAACATAGGAAAATCTTTATTTCCTCTCCCCCTCTTCTTTTCTGGAGACTCATTTTTCTCTCTTTCCTGTTTATTCCAGTCTGACCTGTTCTCCAGGCCTGGAGCACAGTAGGCAGTTTGGACCTTCCTAATGCTGCCTTCCTGTATTGGATCTCCCACCTTCTGAAGCTTCTAATTTATTTATTTTTATTTGGTGGAATGTATTTTCTAGTACCTTCCTAAGAATAAGATGCACAAGTGGTAAATTTTTGAATTTTTGCATGTCTCACCATCTTTACTCTGTTTATTAATTTATTAATAATTTGATTAGATACAGACTTCCAGAAGGAAAATAATCGTCCCTCTGAACATTAGAGACATTGTTCTGTTCCCTTCTGGTGTTTAGTGTTGCTCTTAAGAAGTTTGATGTCTTTCTGAATTCTTTCTTTATGAATGAAAAATTTCTTTTTCTTTTTCCTAAAATGTATCGGTTTGAATCCCAGCTCCACTCCTAATTGCTGTGTATCCTTGGACACATTGCTTAACTTCTCTGTGTGTCAGTTTTCACATGGAATGAAAAATAAGAATAGTTATCTCTCTGTAATGTCATTGTGAGGATTAAAGATTGAATAATGCAGTCCATGGTTTATAGTGGTACTAAAGAGAGGGCTAACTTCTGCTTTTTATTTCTAGTATTCCGAAGTTTCATTATGTATCTTGTTTCTTTACATTGATGGTAATATTTCATTCTGGAAAATGTTCTTGAAATTATAAAAAAACATAACAAAACATTATTCTTTTTTTTTCTTTGTACGTTCTTTCTAGAACTCTTATTAACAGTTGTTTGAACCTTCTGAATTGCTCTTCTGATTTTCCTTTCATTTTTTCCATGCACTTATGTTTTTGTACTGAGACATTTCTTCTACTTTATCTTCTAACTCTTCTCTTATTTTAAAATTTTAATTACGATAATTTAAATTCCTAGGTGTTATTTATAATTTAAAAAATTATTCCTTTTTCATAGTAGTCTCTGTTTTGTAGCTATATTTTCACTTTTCTTTGAGAAAATTAATTATAATAACGTTGAACTTTTTTTCTGTTTCTTTTGTTATTTATGTTTCCTTCTGGACTCATTTTGTGTTTTCTTTTAATCATCTGGTATTCCATTAGATACTCTTCCATTGGTTGGTCTTTTCTATTTATGTTTAAGAGAGGTACTAAGAAATTGAGTAGAAGCTCTGTATTTGAGCATTTTTTTTTGTAAGTAAAAATCTTATTTATCTAGTATCTTTGTTTTTTGATTTTTAATCAATAATTAACAAGCTTAGATGGATACAGATGTCCCTAATGGACTTTAAATACTTGGCCAACTTACAAGATAATAAACAGGACATATCCAAAATGTGTTTATTGGGATGGTTTCCTACTCATCTTGAGTCAGGATGCTTTTAGTGCTGCTTCCTCCTGAAGGAACATCCTTCTGTAAGCCTTGCTTTTCCTCCTGTAGGCTGGCAGAGGACAGTGGAACAGCCAACGCACAAAACTTCCATTTGTGCCTGGTGAAGACTGTGGTGATTCTGTAGCATCCTGGGCACTTCACATCCCTGAAGTAGGAATTTGGGCTCTGCACCAGGCACTTCTTCTTGTGTTTCTTCTTCTCTTCGGGAGAGGGAAGAAGGAGGCCCTTTGCGAGAGGCATGTTCTCGTGGGGAGGTTGTCACCGCCGGAAAAGCTGAGCATGGTTTTTTAACTGGTAACTTTCATACTAGGGTGATTAAGCAATGAGATTTTCTTTTGCTGAGTGACCCCCAAATTTTAATGAGAATCTTTTCTCTAGAATTGTTTTACTTTTCCACAGAAGAGTTCTGTTGCCATCTCCTGCCTGTAGAATATGTGTCATCTGAGTGCTCTAGGAGCATGAAGTAAAAGATGCTGAGGGCCTTACATTTTAGTATTTTAGACCATCACTTAATCCACAGCTGCTGAGGTCCTCACTGTGCCTAGTGCCCTACAGTTCATACTTTCACCTACTCAGTTTTTACAAAGAATCAGTCTTTGTTTTTCTATATGGGTGAGCTGGAAGGAGGTGAGGAAGCATATTGGTTTTAAGGAGATAACTGGAGATTGAGTCTGTACAGGCTTTTAGTTTTCTTGTTTTCAGTTTTGTGTCTCACCTTTTCTTTCCGTGATGTCTTTTACCTTTATGTACATACCGTTCTTCCCCAGTTCCACAAAATGATCTTGCTCCCTTTTGTAGGTATCCTGCAACACAGCTCTTTCCAAACTTGTCAATTTAGGTGTTACCTCCTCTGCTCTGCTGTCTTATAAACGGCCTGATACAGATTATTTTTATTTTATCTCATATCCCCCTTTTCCCTCAACTTTTCATTTGTTCCCAAACTAGTGATTATTATCAAATAAGATATTCTTGTTCAGTGAGAACCTCTCTACCTCATAGTACTGGTGTTTAAGGCCAAAAAAAAAAAAAAATCACAAATACAAATGTAAGTATTAGGAAATTAATCACTTGATGATGGAATGGATGGCAACACAGGAAAATACATTTACATATGGCCAATTGTCCTCTAACTGCAGGCCAAAATCTCCACAACAGCCATTGAATCCTAGAGATCTTAGAGGTTATTCAATCCATTTGTTGAGTCCTCACCACGCTAGGTGCTATACTGAGTACTCTATGTACATTATCTCATTTAATCTGCATAAACCTTCTGAGGTAGGTGCTGTCATCTCCATTTCACAGATGAGGAATCTTACATTTAGAAAGGTTCAGTAAGTTTGACAAAGGTCACAACTAACAAATGGTAGTGCTGAAATTCAAACCTGGGACAGTCAGTCAAGAATATGTGCTCAGAAGCACTATACCATACAGTCTTCTATGTATACATCAGTCCATGTTCCAGACAGTTGACTATCTAATCTTTATTTCAGGTGATAGTGAACTAATGATTTTCCTCAGAAGTGTTTTCAATTTCTGAGAGACACTTATTGTTACAGAGGCTTTTAGCATGTTCACTTGGAGTCAGCCTCCATGTACCTTCTACTCCTTAGTCTCATAGACTTGAGAGAATAAGTTTGCCTCGTCTTCTGTGGTAAGCATTCCCATTTTCTCCAGTGCTACACCATTTCACATACCCATCACTATTTCGGTAGGTGTCTTTCTGAAGTCACCGTAGTGTTTCAGGCTTATTATGTTCATGATTATACTTTCTAGAGGTCCTTCTTTTAGTTCTGTGTTCTCTACATGAAATCTGAGGGATAGTTTCCTTTCCTAGGTCTTTCTTACTTCTGCAATAGAGTGATAGGAACACTGACTTTTTAGAAACTCTTCAGGGGCTTAGAGTTTAGTTAGGAAGACATGCAATGGACATTAAAGACTAATGACTGTACAAGAATATATTTAATAAATGCCAGAGACTGTTATTATGATAATAATGGCAATAATAATGATAAAGCCAACACATTAGGTGTCGGGCAGTCTTTTAAGTACTTTACATATATTGACTGATTTAATCGCACAACAACTCGGTAAGATAGATACTATCATTACTGACATTTAACAGTTAAAGAGAATGAGACAGTCTGGTTAAATAACTTGTCCAGGGTCACACAGTTAATAAGTATCAACCAGGTTTTGAACTGAGACTGTCTAGTTCCATAGTCCATGTTTGTGATCCTTATACTCTGCAGGACAAATCTCTGGGAGTTTTGAGAGAGGAGTAATTACTTTGAACTGAGGTACTTGTCCCTGGGACTTGGAGTGATCTTTAAGGCCTGGTGGCGTTTGCACGAGCAGAAAGGAAGTATGGAGGATGACTGGATGATAGGAATATCATGGACAGAAACACTAAGAGTGCTCTGGGAAATTTATGGTAGAATGTTTAAGGGAACTACGAAAGCTAAATGACTTGCTAATTTGACTCGTAAGGGGCTTGTGTGATCTTGCCTTCATGTATTATTTTATTCTTTTCCTTTACTTTCAAGCCACATTGGCTTTCTTTCTGTTCTTTAAACATGCGACACGTGCTAGCATCCTAGAGCCTTCGTGCCAGCGGACACCTCTGTCGAGAACGCTCATGTCTCAGAACTGTCGTGCCTAGCTCCTCATTGTCTTAAGGTCTCACCTTTTCTGACCACATGCACAGCCTCCATGAGCTTCCAGTCTTTTCTGAGCACATGACCTTTTATTTTTTATCATGGTTCTCACCCTGAATGGTATACAAACACTACTGGTTACCTATTCAATACCCATTTCTCTTTTTTGCCAAGATAATCCTGATTTTGTTTGGGGTGACGACGTACCCATCCACACACTCATTTATTTTACTCTCCCATTTATTTAGATACAGTTTGGTCAGTTAATATTAAGTAGATGTGTGCTGGGAGTTTCTGAGCAAGCTCATGCTCCTCTGATGGAACGAGTCATGGATGTGATACTGTGCCTGGTCTTACATCCACCTGACTCTGCCTTGAATGCAAACTAAACATCTGGGATTTCAGCAAACCAATTGCAATTATGATGGAAAGGCCAAGAAGACTGAAGAAACTGTTTATCTGACATCAGTTAACCAAAGCTAGTAATGTCAGCCTTTTTGTTTTATGAAAACAGTTCCTGTTATTTAAAACCATTGTTAATTGTTGGTTTGTGTGTATTTATAGCTTGCATTAAAACCAATTCTACTTGATATGAATAGTATTCATAGAAATAGGAGAAGTCTAGAATGGAGCTAATTTTGGAAGGAGTAATAGTTTTATTTTGGTATGTGCGATCAATTTGAGATAACATTTTAATGTGCTTCTACTTATTGTTGGAGGCAGTATAGTGTAGTGGTTATACTAGAATAAGACAATCTCTCCTTAAATCTTGGCTTTGCCAATTAATATCTTTGTGACCTTTACCTAAGTCACCTAACCCCTCAGTATTTCAGTTCCATCATTTGTAGAAAACATGGATGATGATAATAAAGCCCACCAGTGGGCCAGCCCTGTGTTTTAGTGGCAGAGAAACGATTGAAAACAAGAGTAGATAATATCTTTTTTTTTTCTTTCTTTTTTTTTTTTTTGGAGGGGTTTTTGCTAGGTCGACTACATGGGAGTCCAGTGACATAGCCATTACGCTAACTGCTGGTCCCAAGAGTAGATAATATCTTTAAGGGGAAGAATATAGGATGAATTGACACATAGAGAAGATAAAGGATCAATAATTGATTTAAAAAAAATTTTTTTTAATGCCGGGAGGGCATGCATGAGAGAGGCAGGGAGAGAGAGAACTCTCCGGCAGGGGCCCTGGTCACGCTGCAGTCCATTTTCCTCCAATTCTCTACCCTGTCAGGATCCTGGATACACATATGCTGCCTGGCTGGACATGTTTTTTAAGCTGATGAGATCAGGACTCAAACCTTGGTTGACCATGTGAGATCTGGCTTCCTATGTGCAGTGCTTAACCACTGTGCTACAAGGCCAGTCCCAATAAATGATTTATATCTACATTTTGAGATTTGAAAATAAGTGGAGTCAATGAAGGAGGAGATGGAAAAGAAATTATTCAAAGAACAAAAGGAGTAAAAGAAAAGGAAAGTATTGCAGAAATCAAAGGAGGTGGTATTTTAAGAAAGAATGGCTCAGCCATGTTGATTACTGTAGAAGTAAGACAATAGGAACTAATAAAAGACCTTTTTATTTAGAAGAAGTATTTTCAATATAGTTAGTGGCAAAAATTGGATTATAGGGGACTGGCAGGTGACGTAATGGTTAAGGCACTGGATTCCCACATGGTTGACGACGGTTCAAGTGCTGGACTTGGTGACTTGCTTTCTCACTTTCCCTCTCTTTCTCTCTCTGTTGCTCTGTGGTCAAATTGAAAAAATAATAATGATAATGAATAAAATTTTAAAAATAATTCTTTAAAAAAATTGGATGACAGGGATTTAAGGTTGAGTAGTGAGGAGATAGAATGAAATTAACATCATGAATATTTAGTGCATTTCAACTATTTGAGCTCTTATAGTTAAAAAAGCAGTAAGATGTTTTCCGTGTGTACTCATTATTGTGATATATTACTATGTGATATACAATATATTACTATTGATCGTGCATTTATACATGTTTACTGAGTAGTGTCGTATACCCAATATCATGTGTGCTACCCGTTAAACAATTTAAAGGCCTTTCAAAGGTGATTTTGGCTCTATTTGACTTTTACATATGGGCTGACTTTAGAACCTAACTCCTATATTAGATGCAGCTCCAGTGTAGTAAATCTAGTCTACATAGGTTTAACCCATTCTGAATTTAGTATAATTTTACATATATGGTGGCAGAGACTGGTGAGAGGGTTTTGTCTTAAAGAGATTACACTCCTGGTTCTATTTCTGTTCTCACTATCAACTACTCACTTTATAATGGAGTAAATTACTTAACTTCTGTCCTCTAGCATTTTCCTTTGTAAATTCTGAAGCCTGTCCACTCAGTACATAGGAAAAAGTGTGGTAAAATATCTGGCCTCCTGAAAATAAATCTATGGTTTGCCTTTTAGATAATAATGCAACTCCCGTATATCGTTAACTGTGTTATTAAAATAGAACCAATTAGATGTGTCTGTTCTAAAGTTGTTGTTGAGTAAACCACTCAACATTTGTGGTGTGTGTGCTTGCTAGAGAGACAGAGAGACAGAAAGTAAGAAATCGCTCGCCAGTGGGGATGGCCATGCCATAGTCCCTTCTCCATTCTCCTCTCAAGATTCTGGGCACGCAAGCACATGTGCCTGGAATGAGTTTCAAGCCTTGGGATCTGGGACTCAAACTGTGGTCAGCTATGTGAGAGTAGCGATGTAACCATTCGCCGTCTACAGGTCCCAGTAAATATAGTTCTCTTCAGTTAAAAAATAAAAATGGTTTTCTCCTTACTAGAAGAAATGCATCAGAAGGACCAGCAGTTGGCATAATGGCTATGTCACTGGACTCCCATGTAGTCGGCCATGGTTGAGTCCTGGATCCAGTGGCTTAAACTCACGCAGGGTGCATGCGTGCCCAAGATCCCGAGAGGAGAATGGAGAAGGGATTGCAGTGTGGCTGTCCCCCCTGGGGGATGATTTCTCACTTTCTGCCTTTCTGTCTCTCTCTGTCTTTCTGGCGAGTGCACACACCCTATAGCAAAAACTTCTCCAAAAAAGAAAGGAAGGAAGGAAGGAAGGAAGGAAGGAAGGAAGGAAGGAAGGAAGGGAAAGAAAGAAAAAGAAATGCATTGGAAAGTTTGGAAAATATAAGCATGTAAAGAAAATATCACCACCAATGGGGCCAGCAGGTGGTGTGGTGATCAAGGTGCTGGACTCCCACTTGGCCAAAGGCAGTTTGAGCCCCAGACCTGGCTGCTTGCTTGCTTTCTTACTGTCCCTCTTTCTCTCCCCCACCCCCGTCTCTGGTGAATGCACATACCCTATGGCAAATTAAAATAATAATAATAAGTCTAAAAAAAGAGAAATCACTACTAATTCTTCCATTCAGAGACAACTGTTAATATTTTGTTATATTTCCTTCCAGTCTTTTCAAAAGATATATTTAAATTTATTTAACTCTGAGATAAAGTTTTATGTTTTTCTTTGTTTTTAGGATTATGTAGTAAACATTTCCCTCAATTATTAAATAATTTGTTTTGTTTAGTATAGTATTAGTATATGTGTGTGTATGTGTGTGTGTACACCATGTTACATAGATAATCTAATTTGGAATTTTTTCATGTAGATTCTGTATTATCCGTTATGAAAGGACGGCTTTGACAGTATAGCCATTCTTGTAATATAAAAAAGAACCCTAAACTTTTCACTTTGTAATAAGAGTTTATAGAATTAAAAATTTCAAATCAGTGTTTATTCTGTAAAAACAAAAAAAAAATCTGAAACAATTTTTTAAAAATTGCTAGAGGGGGGACCATACCTTAGCGTAATGGCTATGTCGCTGGACTCCTATGTAGTCGACCATGGTTCAAGTCCTGGACCTGGTGGCTTAAACTCATGCTGGGCATGTGTGTGTGTGTGTGTGCCCAAGATCCCACGAGGAGAATGGAGAAGGGATTGTGGCATGGCCATCCCTCCTGGGGACTGATTTCTCACTTTCTATCTCTCTGTCTCTCTCTGACTCTCTCTGTCTCTCTGGCAAGCACACGCACCCTATAGCAAGAACCTCTCCAAAACAGAATTGCCAGAGGGCACATGTGCTCACCAGAGAGAGGGAGACAGAGGAAGAAAGCAGCACCTCCCCAGTGGAGCATGGCAACACCACAACCCCTTCTCCATTTACTATCGTGTAGGTATTTTGTGTAGGAATTTGGGGGTATGCACGCACACATATGTGCACCCAACATGTTTTTCAAGTTGCCAGGGTTGGGATTTGAAATGTAGTTGGCCATGTGGGATCTGGCTCCTTAAATCATTAGGCTACAGAGCCAGCCCTGAAAAGATATTCTCATTGTGGTGTTAAGAGCTATGCAAAGTATCTGAAAGACATGTTGATAAGTCATTGAGGTCTTACATTATAATAATTCATTATTAGTTTATTCCTTTTTGCAATTGCTGCTGCTCTTGTTATCTTAAGAAAGTCATTTAAATCCTTTGGATCTGAATTTTCCCATGAAAAATTTTCCTATAGAAAATGAGAGCGAGTGAGATAATTTCTACTCTTATTTGGCATTTACATTTTTATTTGTCTTAAAATTATTTACTCCTTACCGTGTTGTGTTCATGTGCTACGAGGTTATCACTTTTACCTATTACTCTACTAAGCTATCCTTTAATAAATTTTATTTTTAGAGCAGTTTTAGGTTCAGAGCAAAATCAAGTGGAAAGTACAGAATTTCTATCAATGGTAGTCCTTCTCTATTTCAATATCCAGCCCCAGAGAGGTACATTTTTTTAAAGAATTATTTTTTTTATTTATTATTATTTTTCACATGAGTTTTGCCAGAGAAAGAGAGAGAGAGAGAAGAATAAGAAAGTAAGCCACCTGTACCGGACTCCAACCGCGGTTGACCATATGAGAATTCCAGCGCCTTAACCACCACGCCACCTGCTGGCCCTGGAGTGGTACATTTGTTACAGTTGATGAACCAGCATTGACCCATCATCATCCAAAGTCCATAGTTTACGTGAGGGTTCCTTCTGTGTGTTGTATATTCCGTGGGGCTAGGCAGCTATATAATGACACGTGTCCACTGTTAACCTATCACATGAAATAGTCTCATTGCTCTCTGCTCCACCTGTTCATTGCTCCCTCATCTCCAGCCACAGACCTTCTTACTATGAATGTAGTTTTAACTTTTTCAGAATGTCATATAGTTGGAATCATACAGTATATAGCCTTTTCAGATTGGCTTCTTTCCCTTGGTAATAATAAGCATGTAAAGTTCTTCCTTGTCTTTTGATGGCTCCATTGTTTGGATGTACCACATTTAACAATTCACCTACTAGAGGACCTCTTGTTTGCTTCCAAGTTTTGGTAATTTATGAATAAAGCTGCTATGACATCCATGTGCAGGATTTTGTATATACATGTTGTCAACTTATTTGGTCAAACTTAATATATCTTTCATTTGTCAGTCTTTAAAATAGTTTAAATGAACTCAGAGAAGTTAGAAAATGGTTATTCTCCAAACCGGAATCAATAAATA
The DNA here is from genome assembly GCF_000334495.1 of Tupaia belangeri chinensis. NCBI lineage: Eukaryota > Metazoa > Chordata > Mammalia > Scandentia > Tupaiidae > Tupaia > Tupaia belangeri. The sequence goes on from NW_006159690.1 coordinate 2,201,902, forward strand.
TTTTGTATAAGGAGGCTTGACCTTTAAGAAGGTTTTACAAAAAGGAGGTGCATTTTCTAATTAAAGGGTGGAAGGTTCCTTTTTTACATTTTTTTTTTCTGAGATACAGGTTTGAGTTTTACATTGATAAACTCAATCCTATACTGATAAACTCAAGTAACTTTCTTGATCTTGAAAGAAAGGATGAAGAGGTGATGATGTTAAGCTCATCTGTGTAGATCAGAAAATGATGTAATGTGGATACCTGCCTGTTAAATACTAGACTTTTACAAGGGTCATTAAATGAATATAAAATGATAACAGTTTTGGATTATATTCTAGCTATTGGCTGGAGGTGAAAAATGGTTCATCAGCTGCTAACTATCTTTGCCTCTTATTTTTCTTTTCTTTCTTTTTTTTTTTTTTTTTTGCTTTTTTGCCTTTTTTCTCCCTTTTTGGAAGAATGTGAATAAAGTGAATCTGAGCAACGTATAAATGAGAGGCACAGTATGAATTATAGGACTGATTTTTATCACGTTTAGTTTTTTAATGCATGATTGTTTTTAAGTGGTTCATTTTTATTCAATTAAAAATAGAATTCATATTAATTGTGTTAATGAAATTTTTTTGTTAAAGAATTATTTTATTTAACTTTATTTATTTCAATTTGACCAGAGAGAAAGAGAGAGAAGGAAAGTGCGAAAGCAAGCCACCAAGTCTGAGACTCGAATGGCGGTCAGCCATGTGGGAGTCTAGCACCCTTAACCACGCCACCTGCCGACCCTCATTGAAATATTTAAATTTAACATTATATCCATTCACCAGGCCTACCTATTTATTTTAGCTATGTTTTAATTAATTAATTTATTTATTTATTTTTGGAGAGGTTTTTGCTATAGGGTGTGTGTGCTCGCCAGACAGAGAGAGACATAGAGACAGAAAGTGAGAAATCACCCCCTAGGGGGGATGGTCACGCCACAATCCCTTCTCCTCCATTCTCCTCTTGGGATCTTGGGCATTCACACACACGCGCCCGGTGTGAGTTCTAAGCCACCAGGTCCGGGACGCGAACTGCGGTCGACTACGTGGGAATCCAGCGACATAGCCATTACGCTAACTGCTGGTTCCCTATTTTAGCTATGTTTCAGGAGAATCCATAAATGTATAAAAATTTGATGCTCCTTCAGTTTAATGCTGACATTTGGGACAATTTAGTTTTACCCCTGAACTTCTCTTTTCAAAACAAATCATATTAAATTGACCATGAATGACAATGTATATAAGTATGGTTGATATATTTTTCCATATTCTCTGTAACTCATATAAACTTTACAGAATCTTTATGTGGTCCTTATTGCCATTAGGAGAAGCACGTATTTACGTATAAGCACACTATGTATTGCCAATCAGTTTTAGCAGTAGCACTGGATGAATGTAGAGAGAGAAGCCAGGAAAGGTTCAACATTAAAAAATGGTATTTTGTCGTGTGTCCAAGTGCACCATTGCACCCAGTAAGGGATTCTTCTGCACTTTCTGTTACAGATGCTGACAATTTCTTCTAAGGAGAAATATCCCTTATTTACTTTTGTAAATGGTCATTCCAGAGACTATGATTTTACATCTACTACAACCAATGAAGAAGACCTTTTCTCAGAGGATGAAAAGAAAAGATTGAAAAGATTTAGCACAGAAGAGTTTGTCTTGCTGTAAGGATTAGCACATTTGCGCTTGATAAGAACAATTCCTTTGAAAGAAGAAAATGAAGAGAAACAAGTATACTTGAAACTGTTTTATTTCATAAATACATTAGTTTTATATGTTCTTTTAAGAAAAAGAACATTTGAAAATACACAAGTTTATCTGTAAAGTATCGTTATTTTTCTGAAAGAGAAACAATTTAATGTCTTACTTTCTAATAAACGTTGAGTAATTTTGGTTGCATTCCTATTTCTCTAAAATCTGCCAGTGATAACTCTACCCCTTAACTATAAGCCTTCCAGTCTTTAAAGTCTTTCACCTGAACCCTTCGGTCTCCTGAACAACGTGCTACAGCCCCCCAGAGATTGGGATCATCAAAAGCTTCAGTTTGTACTAATGATCAGAGAATGAATCTTCAGTGCTGCCTAGCTTCCTGCTGGTAATGCAACCAAACATACTTTTGGATGTATCTCGATAATTCAATAGTATTAGCTGTGCTGTGCATACAGTTATAAAAGCAGAATCGTGAATTAAAGTAATACTTAACAATATGATTTTATAATGGCTCCTCATTTTTCTTGCTGTTGGCTTTCTGTGAGGAGTGAATATAAAGAATTGATTTTTCCCCACAAATTTATAGGTTATGTTATTAATAGTAACTGTACCCAATCAAATCAGATAAAGGCAATTATAAAATAGTAATTGTGTTTGTTTGTATTTCAAAAGTGAGATTTTGTAGGAACTCAACTTATTAGTTTTAAATCTAAAGATAAGTACCAAGAAAGACGTCAGTAGGTACTTCTCTGTGTGATTTTTAGCTTTTTGTATAAAGAGGTACATTTGTGTCTAGAAGCAGGGGCCGTCTGTAAGGTAATTCTGCCTTAAGTGTATTGTGTGTTACTTTTAAGTCAAGATTGTGATATAAAAGTCCAAGGGTTTTTGTTATAAAGAGGTACATTTGTGTCTAGAAGCAGGGGCCGTCTGTAAGGTAATTCTGCCTTAAGTGTATTGTGTTACTTTTAAGTCAAGATTGTTATATAAAAGTCCAAGAGTTTTTGTTGAGCCAGGATTATAAAGTAAATGTTTTAATAAAGATGTGGGAACATAAATTGCCTTTGTTTTGGTTTTAATGTTGGGATTATTTTAATCCTTTTATTTAAAAAGACATTGTCTCAAATGTATTCTGTTTGTAATGGTGGCAAATAACATTATTGCTATGAAAGCAAAATATTAATTTATTTTATGGAGGTTGCATGTTTTAGTGTGGAAGGTGACTTATTATAAAGACATAAAATTGTGTATTATCTAAGTCATTGATCTCTTCCATCAGAAAGCTTATTTGCTTAGAGTTGCATGTAAAGCTGAAACAGAGGGTGGGCAGATTGGTTTAGTATGCCTGATGAGAGAAATCAGGTTTGACATTTCCCATTGAAGGTGGTTTATTTAATTGAAATACATAGTCTGAAATCTAAAAATTTCCTATACCCTAGATAAAACCTGAACAAATTAAGCCCAACACTAATTTCCAAGAATGCCAAAGCAGTGCAGGAATAAGTAGCTAGATTTTATACACTGCAGTCTTCTCTAAGCAGTTGGAATTCACTGTTCCTACACAGTTTCAGTATTCATAGCATTCCACAATAAGCACATCCTAATGAGAGCACCCACACCTTCAAATGGATCAAAAAAGCTTAGAGTTATAGGATACCCTTGTTATTTTTCCAGCATATTTAGGCATCATTTTTAAGCAAAATTTGAAAATGAGGCAACATTACTCCTGGGTAATAAGAAGGTGAGAGAGGGCAGAAACTTTATTTTGAATTGTGTTGAAAATAATCAGAATGTTGTATGAACAAATCTTACAATGCAGTCATCCTCATGACTGGGAATACATGTTTAGAATCAGAAATTATTAGTATAATAATATACATTTAAAATATTTGATAATATGTGTGTGTGGATGAATGTATGCATGTAAATTGAAAGGGGCTGGTGAATTTATCTTGCTTGCTAATTTAACTTCGGCTGAAGACCAGCTAAAATTATGCTAAGCTCTTCTTGGTAGCAGCAAAACTATTTTAAATTTAGCATAGAGGTGTATACATCCTAATTTCAGGCTTTGTTTTGAGCATAGATTTCATTTCAAGATTTGAAAGCCAGTAAACTCAGTTCATAAAGCTTATGGGTGATCTCTTTCAGCTTGGAATAAAAGGAAGTCAAAAAGGACAAGATTCTAAGATGGGTGTTCTGTTAGAATTATGATGGTAGAATCCTCCATTTGGACATTAATATTAAGATACTGGATTTTACCATTAACATTTCAGAAATGAATTTTTAAAATTCTGGATGTGACTTTTTCATGGTGAATGTTTCTTTCTCTCTTCTTCAAAAGATTTGACACTTTGAGTCCCCCTCTTTGTCAATGTGTTAACCACCAGCAGGCAATTTTGAGAGTCATCATGTACTGAATGAGTGAATGAAAAGATCCTTTATAGTTTAAGTATATCCAAAAAAACTTCCCTAAGGTATTCATTCTTCTGTTTTTACATTAAACCAACTCCATTAAATCTGTATTAGTGAGAAGACAACTTTAGAGGATTAAAAATTTAGGTCACTTTTGTGTCCTGTTACTCCTGGGATTTTACATTGCCCCAAAGGCAAACATATGTAAACGTCTATGTTCATTCCATCTTCTTTTGAGAAGAATTAAAGAAAGAAAAAAAAATGACTTATCTGTATAATATAGCCTGTATTAGGTCAGAAATCTCTACTTTTAGAAATCTGTACTTATGTTCTATTATTCCACAAGAAAGCAGTTTTTTCCAGGTCTGATCACACTAATTCAGTTCTTTTTCTTCTTTTTCTCTATTTTTTCTCATTTCTGCTTCTCTAGGAAGTTGCTGCATTTTCATGACTTATTACAGACCACCTTAAATAACTAGCATTTTACATCTGAGTCTTTTTGACTATGTATTCATATGCAACTATAATAAAATTATAGTGGATTTTCCAAAAACTAGAAATAAGAGGAAGGGCAGATAATGAAAAGACAATTTAACATTTTAAAATCACTATTGAATTGTTATCGAAACAGACATAAGATGAAGAAGAAACCATGAATTTAAAGTAACGGTGAAGCAGAAGCAGGATATTCAGAACATATGACAGAGGCCATTTCTTGAACAGGATAAGGGGTTATTATTTCTATAAAAATAAAAACAAATGTCTTCCAAAAAATTTCAGGAGAATAAATATTTATCACATGGTATTTATTATAGCCTCAGTATTGTCATTCAGCCACAATGGAATAGTTATTCACTTGAGCATTTATATTGACTTCTCTTAGATAACTGATCTGAAAAGGTGAAACATCAGACCAGGAAAAATTGGAAACATCCTATTGATTCTAAAATATAAATTTTATATCATTTTACAGTTTGAAACTTAAGTCAGTTTAAAAATCTTAAGCATTTTTGTGTGTGGCTTTCATGGTTATTTAGAGACTTTCTCCTTGCCTATAAACTTTGAAAAATATTATATTTAGAGTTGGTATTGCAGACACATTTTTGAGTTAGCATTTTCCTCTTTCTTTTTTACGGTCCTTCTTGACATTATTGGTAGCAAGCAATGGCCCAAAACATTCACAACTACAGTTATAAAATCTCACTTATTCTCTTACAATGATAAGAAAAATATGTTAAATGTGGAGAATACATGTTTGTTATTAGGTAGAAGAATTATTTTTCCTGTACTACTCTCCAACCAAGTCCTCCAGAAATTTAGAAACTTCATCCTTTCAAGATTATCATAAGAATCATAAGAAAATATTCTATGGAGAATGATCTTTCATTTAAATTATAAAAAATTATATATGTTAATATTTATACTAAGACAGTATAAGCTGAAAAAACTGGAATAAATGATTTTTAAAAGAGGTCTTATAAGCAAGAAAGGCAAATGAAAGGAAGTTGGATATTTAATAGAAGTCTGATAATGAAAGGATGAGAGAATTACAAGTTTTGAATGTCAGTAAACTGACACAGATAAAAATACATGAATTAAAAGAGGCTTGGAGGCTGGGATAACTAAAATCAGAGTAGGCGGGCCATCAGGTGGTGTAGTGGTTAAGGTGTTGTACTCCCACATGGCCGCTGTGGTTCAAGTCCTGGACCTAGCAGTTTGAGAATCAAGTAGAGCGCGTGTGTGTGCATGTCCAAAGTCCTGAGAAGAGAATGAAGGAGAAGGAATAGAGGCATGGCCATCTCCTCTGGTAGGGGGATGTGATTCCTCACTTTCCATCTCTCTGTCTCTTTCTGCTCCCTCCTATGAGCCCATGTGCTATATCGCAAGAACTTTAAAAAAAAAAAAGAAAAAGTTGGCACTGGTCGAAAGTAACTACTGATAACCGGAAGTGACTATGGGGCTGCCATGTTGCAAACTCCAGGGGGCACTATTTTTAGTATATACTAAGGGACTGGTATTCCCTGGAGTTGTGCAATGTGGCCTCCATGGTGCTAATACTTACGTGCTATACTTACTAACGCAGCGCACTTTTCTACTTAGTTCATTTGCCGCTAATGAATCTAAGATGGAGAATGGAACTAATGAGTGCTGGGACTTGGGTGATCTCAAGATGGTACAGGTCAGGAAAGTCCCTAGTCTAAAGTCTAGTGAGAACAGAGTGTTAATGAAGAGATGCACAAAATACTTAAAATAGATACAGGCAAAAAAAAAAAAAAATCCATGCATAGTTCTGTTCTTCGTACATGTTACTTTCATTTTTCTGTATTTATATTTAAGGTTCATATTCATATTACTCTTTAAGCACATTCATTAGTTGAATTTTGATTCTTGTTTGTTTAGTATAACTATTCTATTTGATGAAGAGGGCTACCATTTACTATATTAGGTTTTATATATGACATTGTTATATGTACCTGAATTTCATGGTCGTCTTTCCTATGACTTGGAACTGGTTCCTAGACCTGACCGTGTGCTTGGCTAGTTTTGTGGCTGCCAGACTATGTCCATAGTTAGAAAGGTTTATTTATTTATTTATTTATTTTTGCTAGAAAGAGACAGAGAAGTAGAAGTAGAAAGCACTTCTTAATGTGGCATGGTCCTGGCACAATCCCCTTTTGTCCATTTTTCCATCCTGTTGGAATCTGGGACATGCACACACACACAAGCTTGGCATGATTTTCAAGCTGCCAGGGCCAGGACTCAAATTGCATGATTGGCCACATGGGATCCAGCTCCCTTAACCACCAGTCCAAAGGGCCAGCTCCAGTAGATTTCTTTTTAAAGAATTATTTTATTTTGTTATTACTATGTTTTAATTTGACTAGAGAGAGAAAGAGGGAGGGAAAGTGAGAAAGCAAGCCGCCAGATCTGGGATTTGAACTGTAGTTGGCCAAATGAGAATCCAACTGCCCCAACCACTGTGCCACCTGCTGGCCCCTCCAGTAGATGTTTTAAAACAGTGTTTTAAGAGTCTAAGCCAGAGAGTTAGAGTATTATAAAAATATTAGCATTATAAGATTATTTTTAATCATATAGACTTGACATGATCTTGATGATACAGTCCAAGCACTTTGTTAATGTTCTTTATGTTTGTTCTTTTATCGTAAAACACACAGTTGACTAACTTATAGTTGACTTATAGTAGAATATACAGTTGACTGAGCATTTCATTGAGGCTAATGACTATTTCTATCTTCATGTTAATTAAACTTAAGAGACCTTCATTCCTTACTGCTGGTTTTTGCACTTTCATTTTTCTGTTTTTCTCAACATATTTACAAAATAAAGGGAAATAAAATATAAAAGCCAATAATTGTATAGCCTATATAAAGATTGTGCTGTTAGCTGGCAGGCAGCATAAGCTCAGCGCTCAAACTGCATCTTTGTTAGGTCATCTTTAAAAGTCAAAATTTTCTAATATTTAAGGTGGTTTAGTGGTGTCAGATTACATACTAGGCTATTGGGAAAGTCCTGATGCATTTTTCTGTTTTTCTACGCAAAAATGCATCATGTCTTTCCTGACAACCCAATATATCTAATGTCCACATCAGTCTAATGTCTGTTTTATTATAACCATCCTAGTGGTTGTGAAATAGTATCTTGTAGTTTTCTTTCTAAAATAATAGACAGTTCACCATTTTAAAGTATATATATTTGGGTCAGCAGGTGGAATAGTTGTTAAGTCACTGGACCTTAACATGGCCAACTGCGGTTCAAGTCCCAGACCCGGAAGCTTGCTTTCTCTCTCTCTCTCTGTCTAGCTCTCTCTGACTATCTCTTTCTGCCACTCCTTAGTCTCTACCCCTTAGTCTCTTACTCCTTAGTCTCTACCCCTCTATTTACCACCCTTGGCCCTAGCAACCACTAGTCTACTTTCTATCTGTATGGGTAATATTCACATAATGTGGACATTTTCTTCTAAGTGGAATCTTATACCTTGTGGCTTCTTGTGTCTGACTTATTTAGTATAATATTTTCAAGGTTCATCCATAGTGTAGCAGTATCAGCACTTCATTTCTTTGTGATTGAATAATGTTCTTTCTATTTAATGGCTATACTCTATTTGCCTTATTCATCAATTGATGGACATTTGGGTTATTCTACTGTGGCTATAATTAATGATGCTGCTGTGAACATTCATGTACATTTGTGTCGGCATGTTTTTATTTCTCTTGGGTGTATGCCTAGGAGTGGAATTATGGTCATGTGGTAACTCCACATCCAACCTTTTAAGGAATTACCAAACTGTTTTCCAAGGTGGCTTCACCACTTTACAATCCGGCTGGCAGTGAATGAAGATGCCAATTTTTCTGCTTCCTCATGAACCACTGTTACTGTTTACCTTTTTTATTTTGGTCATCCTAATGTGTGTGAAGTGCTGACCTTATTTTGGTTTGTTTTTCATTTTTCTAATGACTAATGATGTTGAGCATCTTTGCATCCATTTTGTTTTTGTTTATTTTTTTCCCTAGGTTTTTATTTTGTATAGGGTATGTGTGCTTGCTGGAGAGAAGCAGAGAGGTAGTGAGAGGGAAAGTGAGAAATCTCTCTCCAAGGGGAATGGCCATGCCACAATCCTTTCTCCTCTACTCTCCTCCTGGGACTTTGAGCACATATGCACACACACCTGGTGTGAATCTCAAACTGCCAGGTCTGGGACTTGAACCGTGGTCAGCCATGTGCCTTAACCACCACATCACCTGCTAGCCCCTGCATCTATTTGTTTTGTTTTGTCATTTTTATATCTTTTGGGGAGGAAAGTGTATTCAAAGTCTTTGATCATTTTTATATTGGGTTATTTTTCTTTATATTGTTGAGGTGTAAGAGTTCTTTGCATATTCTCGATATAAATCTTTTATCAGATACATGACTTACAAACATTTTCTATCATTCTGAAGGTTACCCTCTTGATAGTATCATTTAATAGTGTCTTTTGGCCTTTTGAACTAACTCTTCATTTAGCATAATTTAAAAGAAAATGTTTTAATTTTGATAAAGTCAGATTTCTCAACTTTCTCATTTTGTTATGGCTGCTTTTACTTTTGGTGTCATATTTAAGAAACAATCCAAGGTCATAAAGATATATACCTTTACTTCCTCATTTTAAAAAAAAGTATGTTAATGGGAACCAGCAGTTAGCGTAATGGCTATGTCGCTGGACTCCCACATAGTCGACCGTGGTTCGCGTCTCGGACCCGGTGGCTTAAATATCACACCAGGTGTGTGTGCGTGCGTGCCCAAGGTCCCAAGAGGAGAATGGAGGAGAAGGGATTGCGGCGTGACCATCCCCCCTGGGGGGTGATTTCTCGCTTTCTGTCTCTATGTCTCTCTCTGTCTGGCGAGCACACGCGCCCTATAGCAAAAACCTCTCCAAAAAAAAAAAAAAAAGTGTGTTTATTTAATTTTTCCAAGAGAGAGGGAGAGTGAAATAAGCACCCCAGCAGGGTCTTTATGCTATGACCCACCCCCAGTCTTAGCCAGTTTGGGTCATAGGTATGCATGTACATGCCTGGTGTGGTCAAGGAGTCCCAAGACATGAACCCAGACCCTTTCCCATGTCGGTGCAGTTGAGTTACTGCTGTGACATGGCCCAACCCTACACTTATACTTCTTAAGGTTTGGTTTTAGCTTTTGCATTTAGATCTTTTATCCATTTTGAGTTGATTTTTGTATATTTTGTATGAGGTAGGCATCCATATTTATTCTTTTGCACATAGATATCTAATTTTCTAAGCACCATTTGTTGAAAAGACCTTTTCCCCATTGAAAGGTGTGGCACTGTTGTTGAAAATTAGTCGACTTTAATGGCAAGGTTTATTTCTGGACTCTTCAGTTCTATTCATTTGTCTGTTTTTATGACAGTATCACATATCAGTGTTATTGTATTGATTACTGTAGCTTTGTAGTAAATTTTGAAAGTGAGAAGTTTGAGTCCTCCAACTTTCTTCTTTTCAAGATTGCTTTGGGGGACCAGCAGTTAGCATAATGGCTATGTCACTGAACTCCCATGTAGTCAACTGTGGTTCGAGTCCCGGACCCGGTGGCTTAAACTCACTCTGGGCGCGTGTGTGTGCATGCCCAAGATCCCAAGAGAAGAATGGAGGAGAAAGGATTGCGGTGTGGCCATCCACCTTGGGGGGCAATTTCTCGCTTTCTGTCTCTCTGTCTCTCTCTGCCTCTCTGGCGAGTGCATGCACACACACACACAAAAAGATTGTTTTGGAAATTCTGGATTCCTTATTTTTTCGTATGAATTTTTGAATCAGATTGTCAATTTCTGCAAAATTTTTTCTTATATTTTTCAGTTTCTGTTTTTAAAATATTTGTTGTTGAACTTCTGCATAGTATAGAATTGACCCAAAACATTAAACATACATGTTTAGAAAAATAAAACATTCAGAAATAGCTCTTAAAACTATGGTAGTCTTATATAAGAACATATCAAATTATAATAGATTACATTCTACATAGAATCAGCCAGACCATGTGCTTCAAAGGAGAGTTTTAGATATTCACTAGTATATTTGGAAACAACTGCGTATCCTTACATTCAGGGAAAAACAAATATTTGATTTCTTTGTCGAACTTCAGTATCTCACACAGGAGATGGCATGAACTGGTTTACCTGTAATGTCAGACTGGCTCAGCCCAAATTCTGACTTTAGCCCTTACTAATACAATAAGCTATTTAGCAAGTTACGTAACATCTATAAACGATAGTAGCTATCATAGTAGAGCAGAAGCATGGGGTTGCTACTGGGATTAAGCGAGGAAATACTTTATAAAATATCTATTATTTAGTTTAATCTTCACAAAACCCCTGGGAAGTATTGGATCGTCGGAAAAGTCACAACACGTTTTTGCATAGAAAAATAGGACTTTTCTGATGACCCCATAGCTATTTTTACCATCTCCATTTTACAGATGAGGAACGTGAGGGTCAGCTCCATTAAGCTAACTTGTCGAATTAGCACAGTTAGGTATTTACCAAGCCTAGAGGCCAAAGCCGCTCTAGTTTTCTCTAAATCACATTGGACTAGATGCTCCAAAGGACCTGGAGAAAGAAGCTGGAGGAAGGAATAAGGGTGAAAGAGGGGGACTGAGGTGGATAGGAGTGCAAGCAGAGACTATGGAAGGCAAGTCTTTGACCTGATTCTGGAAAGAATTTTAGAAAATGATTTAAAGACATAGGCAACCTGGTTAGTAGAGTAGGCTAGAGAGGATGAGAAGAGATGACCTGGCCCTTGAAAAGATTTGCTTCTGTTTTATGGCATTGTGAATCAGGTCCCTATTGTTCAGAAACTGCTAGATAGATGGGAAGTTTGTGTAGGACGTTCCTTTTCTCTCTTCCCTTTCCATGGCACATCCTTCCCAACCTGCAGTGAGGAGCCTTGTAAGGCGACATTTTGAGCCTTCTCTTCTTTGCCTGGCCTTCAGACCCCAATTTTCCAGAGACTGCAATTGAGAAAGACCTTTTGTTACTATACAATGGGGGGAAACTCCCCATGGTATAAAACAGACTGAGGACTTTGCAAAATATAGCAAGTTCATGTCTGCTAATATGTTAAGTTATTTGGCCTCCCAAGTTTGAGTAGTGATTTGTTGTTTTCATGCTAATACAAATTCTTGTATTAATAGGAGCATGGCCCTGGGTTTCTTCATCCGCCTGGGAAAAAATTACTTGTTTGATGGTAAACAAAGAAGAGAAGAATTGGTTCACTGTCCTCATTTTAAAAAAAGATGGTATGAAGCAATAGTGGAATAATTTTAATTGTAACCATCTAACACTTGCAATCAGTAAGATCATTTGTGTTCTGTTTTTAGGAAATGGAGTATTAAATAGTACATAGGGCATTAGAAATGCAAAACATGACCACATGTTCTCAGGATTTTGTCAGTGTTACATGAAAGAACACTTGTGTTGGGATGCTCAGCTCTGAGGGTATTCTCTGTTCACTGTGTATTTACAGAGATGTATGAATATTTGATTAATGAGTCATGGTCTCTGGAGAAATTTAATAACTGTATTGCTGTACAAAGCCAGGCCCTTAACTGTTAACACAGCTGCCAATAGTGTCATTGACACTGCGGCCCTTTCTGAATCTAATGTATTCTGTGGAGTGAATTCCTTGGTTAAAGAGGGATCTGTGAGAGACATTCAGTTATCTGTTTTGAACTTCACTCAATTGACAGGCTCTGATTTGTAAAGATTTTTCCAATGAAAACAAGCTGTGATTGGGGAACTTAAAAATAACCTTTTTTTTTTTTAAAAAAAAAGAAGATTATTTCTCCCAGAGCTTAGTTGGAAATCATTGATAAATAAAAAGCAGTTGATTATTCTTTTCAAGATGATCTGTTGGAGATTCAGTCATAATTTCTGTCTTGCTTATCATCTAAGAAACATCTACAAAAAGTAGAAATGTAAGATATCTTTGTGGTTTAAATATGTAAATTTTACATCTAATAGAATGCCATAATCTAAATTCATTATTAAACATAATTTAATGCTTTTTCAGCAGTAATTGAAGGCTAATTTATCTTTTCTTCATCCATTTTTTTGGGGGGGTTGTTTTTAATATCTATGGAGAAATCAATTCTAACTTTCAAAGTTAGGTAGGTATTTTAGTAATGTTACCTCGGCTTAACTGCTTGAGTAACAGGGAGAAATGTCAAAAAAAGATAAATTTAGTACAGGAGCTTTCGCTGGAAGCTGTAACTGCAGGTTAGAATTATCCATGCTATGCAGAATTTCCTGCAACACTTCTCCTTAGGGCCACAATGCATTACAGCAGACGTATAATGAAGCTGCTATAAAATCTCTGGTAATTAAGGGGGATTTGACAGTAATTGCAACAGTGAATCAACTTAATTATTACCTGCTTCGAAGAGAGCTAACCTGATGTTATAATCTAACCTTTTCTACTTTTAAAATGGGAGATTAAACAAGTATATGTAGCATTTAAGAATTAAATCTGTTGAGATAGAATTGTATTAATATACTGCTAATATACATTTTGGGCACACATGTATACATCTTCTCAAGAACTAGCATTCAGCTCTCTGCTGTGATCTATTAGTTATTTGATATGCTCTGAAAATTGAACCAAATCTGCATCATTTATTCAAGCCATCTTCTCAAGCCACAGGCAGACTTTGATGGTGGTTAGCCTGCCTTCCACCAAGTAAAAGATACTTTTTAATGACTATCAGCATGTAAAGAAGAGAAACACCAAAATTATTTTCATTGTTTACATTCAGAAATACTGTCTTTTTTGGGAACCAGCAGTTAGCGTAATGGCTATGTCGCTGGACTCCCAAATAGTCGACGACGGTTCGCATCCTGGACCCGGTGGCTTAAAACTCACACTGGGCGTGTTTGCATGTGTGCCCAAGATCCCAAGAGGAGAATGGAGGAGAAGGGATTGCAGCGTGACCATCTCCCCTGGGAGGTGATTTCTTGCTTTCTGTCTCTCTGTCTCTCTCTGTCTGTCTGTCAAGCACATGCGCCCTATAGTGAAAACCTCTCA
>NW_006159690.1:2215712-2216973 GCF_000334495.1 Tupaia belangeri chinensis
AAAAAAAAAGAAGATTATTTCTCCCAGAGCTTAGTTGGAAATCATTGATAAATAAAAAGCAGTTGATTATTCTTTTCAAGATGATCTGTTGGAGATTCAGTCATAATTTCTGTCTTGCTTATCATCTAAGAAACATCTACAAAAAGTAGAAATGTAAGATATCTTTGTGGTTTAAATATGTAAATTTTACATCTAATAGAATGCCATAATCTAAATTCATTATTAAACATAATTTAATGCTTTTTCAGCAGTAATTGAAGGCTAATTTATCTTTTCTTCATCCATTTTTTTGGGGGGGTTGTTTTTAATATCTATGGAGAAATCAATTCTAACTTTCAAAGTTAGGTAGGTATTTTAGTAATGTTACCTCGGCTTAACTGCTTGAGTAACAGGGAGAAATGTCAAAAAAAGATAAATTTAGTACAGGAGCTTTCGCTGGAAGCTGTAACTGCAGGTTAGAATTATCCATGCTATGCAGAATTTCCTGCAACACTTCTCCTTAGGGCCACAATGCATTACAGCAGACGTATAATGAAGCTGCTATAAAATCTCTGGTAATTAAGGGGGATTTGACAGTAATTGCAACAGTGAATCAACTTAATTATTACCTGCTTCGAAGAGAGCTAACCTGATGTTATAATCTAACCTTTTCTACTTTTAAAATGGGAGATTAAACAAGTATATGTAGCATTTAAGAATTAAATCTGTTGAGATAGAATTGTATTAATATACTGCTAATATACATTTTGGGCACACATGTATACATCTTCTCAAGAACTAGCATTCAGCTCTCTGCTGTGATCTATTAGTTATTTGATATGCTCTGAAAATTGAACCAAATCTGCATCATTTATTCAAGCCATCTTCTCAAGCCACAGGCAGACTTTGATGGTGGTTAGCCTGCCTTCCACCAAGTAAAAGATACTTTTTAATGACTATCAGCATGTAAAGAAGAGAAACACCAAAATTATTTTCATTGTTTACATTCAGAAATACTGTCTTTTTTGGGAACCAGCAGTTAGCGTAATGGCTATGTCGCTGGACTCCCAAATAGTCGACGACGGTTCGCATCCTGGACCCGGTGGCTTAAAACTCACACTGGGCGTGTTTGCATGTGTGCCCAAGATCCCAAGAGGAGAATGGAGGAGAAGGGATTGCAGCGTGACCATCTCCCCTGGGAGGTGATTTCTTGCTTTCTGTCTCTCTGTCTCTCTCTGTCTGTCTGTCAAGCACATGCGCCCTATAGTGAAAACCTCTCAAA
>NW_006159690.1:2216997-2246997 GCF_000334495.1 Tupaia belangeri chinensis
AAAAAAAAAGAAAGAAAGAAAGAAAGAAAGAAAGAAAGAAAGAAAGAAAGAAATACTGTCTTTTTAGAATCTTAAAATCTCATCAAAACCTACAAGTGAACTGATACTAAGGTGAAGATTCAGAATCATCTGAGTGCTCTTCCACAGTTTGGTATATTAAACCCTGGGTACAAACAGTAAGACACCCAAGTGTCAGCTGGAGTCATGGTCATTAATTTTCAGAGAGGTCTCTAGATATGAACCTGGGATCCTCCCATGTGGATCAGCCTTGCAGAGCATTGAGTTACTGCTTGGCCCTCACCCAACCCCTCCTTTCTGTTTTTGTTTTTGAGAGGTTTTTGTTATAGGGTGCATGTGCTCTCCAGAAAGACAGAGACAGACAGAAAGCAAGAAATCACCCCCCAGGGGGGATGGCCACACCACAGTCCCTTCTCCTCTCAGGATCTTGGGCACACACGCACATGCGCTGGGCGTGAGTAAGCCACCAGGTCCGGAACTCGAGCCACAGCCGACTACATGGGAGTCCAGTGACATAGGCATTACGTCAACTGCTGGTCCCACCCCTCTTCTGTTTTTAAGCCTTATCATGTCTTCATTGACTATACTAATAGCTGCATTAACTCTCTGTGGTTATAAGAAAACTGGTCCACAGTAGTTCCAGTTCAGAGTATAACTCTTTTTGTTTAGATTTGTGTTTGCTGTATGTAGAGACCCAATTAACTGACTCATTTCAAAGATCACTGATGAGGCAGAGGGTTAGTACACTTTGGATAAGTAGTAATCTCGTCCTTAACAGTGTTCGCCATGGATAAAAGCATGCTCATCTGAAATGGGGGCAGCAGCAGGTTAGCCACCCAGACCCTTGGGTATGCTTTGGCTATTGATCTTGAAGATACTTGATATTTTAAGAATTTTTTCCTCTAGGGTGTTTCAAGTTCAGCCTGAATTCCTTGAGGGGAGATTGAGAGCACATGTTACGTACCTTGTTTTCTACTGTTGCTTCATGCCACTAACCAAACTTTCAATGTAGGAGACAAATAAGTATGGTCAGTAAATTGAATAATGAAGAGAAATTAAGCTATGTGAATTCTGATTTTGATTTGGTTAACCACTAACCTGGAGCAAATTGTCTAGACTCTCCTTCTGAATTAATTTTTTTCTACCAGACTGAATCACAACTACTCTACAGGGATCTCCTAAAATTTTAGTCCCTTCTTTGTCTGTTAGGAAAATCAGCTAAGTTGGGATCAGCAGGTGATACGGTGGTTGGGGGCACTGGACTCCCACATGGCCAACTGTGGTTCGAGTCCTGGACCTGGTGGCTTGCTTTCTCACTTTCCCCTCTCTCTCGCACTCTGTCCTTCTCTGATCAAATTAAAATAAGTAAATAAAGTTAAATTTAAAAAAGAAAAATTAGCTAAGTAGAGGGTCACCAAAGTAGTGACCTTAACAAATTAATTCAACTTCCAAGGGTCTCCATATTATGTTTAGGGATTCGCCTATTCCTTGTCAGCCATGGTTGTCTTTTTTTTTTTTTTCATTTTTAGGTTTTATGGCAGAGGGTACATGGGTGCTAGGAGAGAGAGAGAGAGTGAGAAATTGCCACATGGGGGGATGGCCATACTGCAGCCTTCTCTTGCATTCTTCTCTTGGGATCTTGGGCACACATGCACTCTTGCCTGGTGTGATTTTCAGGGGCTGGTTCCGGGGCTCAAACCATAGTCGGCCATGTGGGAGTCCAGTGCCTTAACCACCACACTACCTGCTGGTCCCTAGCCATGGTTATCTTTCATTCATGCTCATAACTTTGATTTGCCAGGGACCAGTGGTCTATGTGGTTGTTACACGTCTGATTTTTTTGTTATGGTTCATCCCTTGTTAATAATAAATGCAAAAGGTTAAAGGTTATGAAACTCAAACCAAGTGATTGCTATTTGATATTGTCACATGGGAAAAATGTGGATCTATTGGCCAGAGTAATTATATTTTACTTAGGCAATTTATTTGTGCAATTGAGAAAGAAAGGGGAACAAAACAGGCAAGGTTACAGTAGTAGTACTATTCTAGTCATTGTTAACTGTATTATCTCCTTGTTATACCATAAATAGTGATCTGTGCTTTATAAAGAAGAGAATTTCTACTTAGATTAAGCAAATTGCACAAGGATGCTCAATTGGTAAAGGCTTATTCAGGATTCAACTCCACATCTGTTTGGTTCCATGAGAGGTTGAAACTGCGAACTTTTGGAATTGCCTATGGAATTAATGAACCAAATTGTTTCTTTCCTACATATCAAAGGTAAAAATATATGGGTGGGAATTTACAAGGCTTCACCAAAGATCCTCCAAAATACAAAGAATTTTCATTGTCAGCGTTTTCAGCGTCAGACATAAGAACCAGCGAGTTTTGAAGCGATTACCTTCTATGTTTAAGCTTTCTTTCTGTTCCTCTCAGGTTTTTTTCCACAGGCAAAACATGTAGTTAACTTCTTATAAACTTTATGAAGAATGGGTTATCCATTTTGAGACCTGCGTAGTGAAGACAAATTGTTACACTTCTTTGTTCTTGTAAAATGACGGAGTAAAAATATTAGGATTATGATTTTTGAGATGTAGTTAATTATACAACCATCTGTTATTCAGGGCTAGAATATTGGATTAAGGATATGTTCATTCCTGCCTTGAGCAATGGAGAAGTACTTTTTAGTTGACACTAAGGTGATTACAATAAGAGAGAACTGGGACCACCAGAAAAAATGACATATGTGTTTGGAAGGTGACAAAGTTTTAAGGGACCCTAAAGATATAGCCCAGTATCTTCTTTTTACAAATAACCCAAATATAAAATTATTTGCCTGATTTACACAGCTACAGATGACTGAGGTTATCGGAATCTAATTTATTTTAGCTGAGAGAAATTTTATATTAAAGAGTTCATTTATGTTTTACAGCTTGAAACAGCATAACATCTATTGATGTCTTTCAAAAATTCTACTCTTTTTTAAATAAATTGAGCTGTTCAGTTAATTTTCAATATTTTTTTTGAGAGCTTTTTTTTTTTTTTTTTGCTATAGGGCGCGTGCGCTTGCCAGACAGACAGAGAGAGACAGAGAGACAGAAAGTGAGAAATCACCCCCCAGGGGGGCTGGTCACGCCTCAATCCCTTCTCCTCCATTCTCCTCTCGGGATCTTGGGCACGCATGCACACGCGCCTGGTGTGAGTTCTAAGCCACCGGGTCCGGGACGCAAACCGCGGTCGACTACGTGGGAGTCCAGCGACATAGCCATTATGCTAACTGCTGGTTCCCTTAATTTTCAATATTATAGTCCTGTAAAAGGATGAAGTTTTTGGTACAGGAATTAACTTTCCTTTAGTGCCCAGTTTGCACATCAATGTAGAATTGGGGATACTAAGTAAAGCTATAAAGAGAGAAAATAGTAAACTAATAGCAGAGTGAATCCAAGCATCTTTCTAAAAGTATTTATACTTCTTTCAACTCATATCTTCACTTTTTTTAAAGAATTATTTTATTGAACTTTATTTTACTTATTTATTTATTTGCTTTAATTTGACCGGAGAGTGAGAAAGGGAGAAAGTGAGAAAGCAAGCCACCAGGCCCAGGACTCGAACCACTGTTGGCCATGTGTGAGTCCAGGGCTCTTAACCACCATGCCACCTGCCAGCCCCCACTTTTTGTTTTGTTGTTCCTGAGTCATTTCAGTAAGAGGCATAGAACAGTAGGTGTTGATTGCCAGTTGTTACAACTTCAAAAGCAGAGTAGGATCGGTCATCTAGTGCCATGTAACAATCACCCTAAACCATAATGTTTTTACCTAACAATGGTCTGTTACTCCTAGTGATTCTGTGGGGTGATTGAGCTCAGCTGTGAGGTTTTTCTGCTCCACACACAGAAACTGCAATCACCCAGCTGTTTTCAGCTGGTCTGGAGTGCGAACATCCAAGATGGCTCTCATCTTTGAGGACCATTTTTCAAGTGACCTCTCGTCATTTGGTAGTATTAACCTGAAATATCCTACAGCATGTCAGCTGGCTCAGAAAAGTGCAAAAGCAGTAGCTTCCAGGCCTGTGTAGGCTTGGGTTAGTATTTGGCACAGTGTCACCCTGTTTTATCCTGTTGAGCACATAACTCATAAAGACAGGCCAGACTCAAGTGTAGGAGAAATAGGCTTCGTTATTGGTGAGAAGAAATGATTTTTTTTTTTCCCTGGGGGCCATCTGTAATCTATCACAATCTTAATTTTTAGGATCTCTGTTATAAGTTTATTTCTTTCGTCCTGGCAGAGAATGAAAGAGAGAGAGAGAGAGGTACCAGCAAGAGGGAAACTTCATGCCATAATCCACCCCCAGCCGAAGCCAGCTGAAATAATGTGCACGTGTGTGCCCAGCATATACAGATATACCCAGGGCCTTCCCGTGTGGCCTCAGCATTGTGGAGTGTTTTGTTGCCACTGCTCCACTCTGACTGGCCAGAATCTCAATTTTTGTTTCTCGACCAATTTTATATTGTGCCTCTCAGCACTTCAGATTTAACATGAAGTATTGGACAAATACCAACATTTTTAAGACCAAGCATTACCTTTTTTCATCCTCAGTTTTCCCCCTATGACAAAGAAATGTACAGATATACACAGCTGAGAAAAAGACGGGTATTATGAAATCCTCTATTTCAAAAATTACGAAAAGATCCTTGATAACCTGTGTTAGAGCTGAGGTAGATTTTCCAGCCCCTTCTACTTTGTAGGGGTATAAAAATGGCCTCAAGTCCTAGGAAATTGAAATTTTGGAATAAAAAGAAATATGAACATGTGAGAGTGAGCCAAAGAGAAAATTTTGGCTGGAAATTTAGATGAATAATTCGGTTCAGAAAAAAAACAGCAAGAAGATCCTATCCATTTTCCCTTTGGCTGCTTAATTTAATTTCTCTAATAGAGTCTGAATTTAGAGAATTCTCTTCTCTGATCAGGCACTCCTCTGCCAGAACAACAGGAAGCGCCAAACTGCCTCAGCAGTGATGGCCAATTTGACATGGAGACATTGTAAAAAGAGGAATGAGGGATCAGCTTTGATTTTCCTAAACTTTATCTTTTTCATACTTACAAAGGATCAACACAGAGCTCTTCTAGCCGACCTACCCCTCTTACTGAAGCATTCAGACAATGGTGGGAATGGGACTTGCAGAGTGGATTACACTGTAAAGACAGCAGTGTGATTTCGAATCCCCTTTTCCCTGAAGGCACCAGCAGAATCACCAAGAGCAGCCTATTCCCCCTCAAATGAGATACAGCAGTTTATCATGTCAGACAACGCCACAGAGGGTTAAGGCTATAGGGCTTCTGGCTGTCAGGAGCAAGCTTTCATCTTGGGGCCCCGCAGGCCATATGGAAGAAGCCTAAAAAGTTCATTCTTCTTTTTTCTATTGTCTGGCATCTTGTCTCCATTCCCCATCCCACTGTCCTCTTGACCAACCTGATAACCCAGATCCAGATCCTGTGTGTGAGGTAAATACCATGAGATTTTTCTCCTAACCATTAAAAAAACTCCTTCATTGTATCTAAAATAAGGTACCGACCAGAAATATATAAGAATTGGTTTTTATTTTAATGTATACATTTAATACGCTTCAGCAAACTTAGGAAGCCATCTTTTAACATCAGGACAATTCTGTGAAAAGAATTTGAAATTATTTCTGCTGAATAGGGAGTGTGTGAAAGCAGGATCATGAGAGAAAAATACACATACGTAATTCTTTTGTGGAGCTACAATATTAAAATTCTGTTCATGGCCACTGTTAGAGTTCATCACCACCTATTTCGGATTTTGCTTACAGTCATTGTTACATTGTAAAAACCTTTTGTGTCTATTTTCTGAATTGCTATGTTGTCTATAAATATTTAGTGATAATTCATGATTGGGTTGTATTTACCCCTGTAGTTATGTATTACAAATGACAGCATCTGCTGAAATTAAAAGTGGCCACATTTTCACTGGAGCTTAATTAAATGCCAAAATTTATCTACATTAACAACAAAGTAGTGAAATTTATTGATCAATTCACATGATATAAGTTGACAAATGGCTTAAGCAATTTCCATAATTTTCTACACGTGTTAAAATTTGTAATGAAAAAGAACACTATATTAACATTAAATGAGAACTGAAAGGGAGGTTTTGTACTGGGGCCAGTGCCCTGGAGCAGTGTACTTTGTTTGCCGGGCCCTGTCCAGGCTTGCTGTTTGAGCTGTGTACAGATGGGTCTCTGACAGTCCTACAGCTGTTCTCCTAATTGTCCATTAAGTGTTCTATTGATTCTCTGATTCAAAGTACATGTCTTTCAGCTCAGGCTATCGTGTGAAGTGGCAGACACATTCCTTGTAGAATGACAGAGCTGCTTGAAACCTAAAAATGTGGTCTGCCAGTTTCAATTGAGCATCCTGCTTTCAAAGGAGAAGGCTTGGTTAAAGGCGCTTTGTAATAGCTGGTTAGGTTGTATTTTCTAAACTTTTAGCATCAATCAATTAAAGCAGCAGCAGCATAGTTTTAATTCCTGGTTAAGCATGTACAGATTGCACCTGGTTGATTCAGGGCAAGGGGATCAGGATTGGTAAGAGAAGGTCAGCCTGTTTAGCTGTATGCAGATTCCCTGCCCCCCCAGGTGCACCTGACATGCGCAAAGTCATTTTCATTTGACTTGCAAGTTCACTTCTAGCATTTTTTTTTTTTTAAATTGAGATCATCTGCAATTCCAGATTATGCCAGTCAGGAGGCTGTTTAAAATCATCTCTCTTTAATCTGGAAGGTGAAAGATAAGATGCATATCTGTTGCGAGGACCATAAATCTTCGGAGAAACAAATAACCATAGATAAAACTGTAAAAGTTATTTAGTTCTCCACTGGAAGAGGTTTATTAATCTGAAATTTCCACACCATTGTGTCACGATTTGGTTAGCACTCCGTATCTCATTTCCTGCAATTGTACCTCAAGCGAAGAGCTGATCTCTTCGGGGTTTGAACTTTATCAGTTGTGTAGTTCAGTTGTTGTCTCGGTTCATGAATTAAAACAAAAGCCGCTATCCAAAAAAAAAAAAAAGTCCCAAACTATAGGTTGCCCCATATAGCATTTGCTTTCTTACTGAGATGACACATCTTCATGTTTTTACCATCTAGATTTAGCTCTTAATTACTCTGTGATAGAGTATTTCAATGGAAAACAGTCTTATTATCTAGTCATCTTTAGTCTGTAAATGAAATGAACAAATAATGTTCATTGCCTCCTGTGTATCGTTAATTTAATTAGGAGCTATTTCAATGGCCTTGATCACAATGGAGGTTTTCTGGTGTGATTTTAGATAGTAAATAAGTTTTAAGGTTCAGCTAGATTTTCAAGAGGAAGAAGACGATCACGTACACATTTAGATGCGTTTAATATACTAGAATACATATGTAAATGTGTAAAAATGAGGTATATAGGAGTATATTAAGGAAAAGCACTTGAAAGGAAGGATTCATTAAAAACTACTCAGTTTCCCACAATTAGCTGTTCCTTCCTTTTTTTAATGTCACCTTTGTGTCTTCTCACAATAGCCTCTTTTGAAGAATACTCCCTTTTCTTTCCTTCTTATTATTGTTGGGTAAAGGAGCATGGCCACTAAACTAGTGCTCTTTTTGTCAAAAGCAAGTGATTTGTATTCTGATCCTCCGTCTGAAATGTGACTCTACTCTGGCCCTCCCAGTCTATAATATAAGCCTCCAAGCTGTAGCTTCCTAGGGTAGGAGGTGAGTTGCCCTGTATGAGCTGATGAAACAGGGAGACAGATTGTGTGTATTCTTAAATTCTTAATTTTTTTTTCAAGCATAGTGTGTTTCGGATTTGGAAGAGTTAGGAGTTGTATAATCTATTTGGTTTAAAAAATTGTTTTTTAAATGCTAAAATATAAACTATGTGAATGAATGAACTATGTGGTATGGATTACAGAATCTAGTCTGAATTTAGGGATTTATACGTTTTTCAGAATGAGGAAACTTCAACCAAAATGTCCTCTTACCAAAGAATGATAAATCTTCATCTGCTTTTTCTTGGAAAATAAGTGAAAAATCTATTTCTAACATAGTAATATAGTATATATTGATACCTGCAAAACATTATGTGAATCTACTTAGACGCCAGCACTTTCAATTACACTGTTAGCCAGTTTTTTAAAAAGATTTTTAGAAGCTTTCAACTGTAGACTTTTGTCTTGTTGAATGAACTTCAGCTACACTAAATTTTAAGTAAATTTGTGATGACTGAGCAATATACATTGGCTGAGCTAGAATCCAATAACCCACAGGACAAATTAATTTTCAACAAAAAGGGCAGAAACCTCAAGTGCCATGAGTATATGGAGTCTCATTCTATCTCTCTGGAGCCATTTTTGCAAATCACTACAGCTATTCATAATCTAAATCAGTCTCCTTTAGCAGCAGAAAGATCTTTTTTCATGACAAAACAGAAGATGACATTCATTAGTGCCTAACTTGCATAAGCTACCTTAAATTTATTGGTGCTCTTCTACTTATCTGGGTAAGAATTCCTTTGTCTACAGCTATAGGAAAATTCCAGTTGTACTACTTAAAAATATAAATTGTCACTTTTATCAGAACTTTTGGCAGTTTACTTTATTTTAGAAGTAAAACTGGTGGTTAAGGTTTTAAGACTTCCAATGGGCGTTGTTTCAATCATATTTAATAGGTGCCTAGGATAGTAATAGGATTATGTATAAGCTTCTGTGCTGCACAAAAACTCCCATTATCATCCATGTACTTGCTGGGGAGGTTGGTAGGGGAATCAACCTTTGTCGTGGTTGATGTGGCTATTATCTGCCAGCCGTGGACAGACTTCAAACTATCCTGTCTGTTTGCTCATTAGATTCAGGGGCTACAAAGGACCAAGACAGGGGGCAAAAGACATCATTTTGAAATATTCCATAAGCTGTAATGAGCCTTTCTACTAGTTGGTGGGAAACTTAGTCTATTAAGTTCACAATCTTCTGATTAGAATCCTTCTTTTGTGGGCCAGATTGTCTTTCCATTTTATAAGAAGTGGCCTTGGATTTGTCGGGAAATATTAAGTGGTTGCTACATCATTGGGATCATGTTTTTGGTCCCACTCCTACCCATTACAGTTAAAAAGAAATAAGGAAAAACTGAGTATTTATAAGAATTTTGTAATGATAATTTAGTTTTTTCTTTTTCCTATCAATCAGTTACTTGGCCTAGTGGGACAGTAAGGAGAATTACCCAGTAAGAGCTATTTGGGTAGGGCAAAATGGCAGTGTGATACTGGGTCAGGGTTGAGAAGAGCCTTAGAAATTAAGATATATTTTGAGGGCTTAAAACAAAATTTCTGAATATTAGGATTGATGCTAGTGAAGGATAGCCAGTTACTAAAACAATCTTTCACTAATGCATTTTTCTATGACTACATAGCAGCTCTAATGCCTGAATTCACATTGTCGTCTGTCGCTAGTCATCATCTATCATAGATGGTGACATTGAGGCAAGCCTTAGATATGACCTGGAGTGAAGGGAGAATTGAATACCACAAATAGTGTGACCCACAAATGGGAAGGAGTCTTGTTTTTTTGTAACAAAAATAAACAAATAGTTATTTTAACTGCAGAATTGTGGGAAATTTGGGATTTAAAAGAGTTGAGAAAAGAGCTAGGGATACTTTCTAATTACAGTCATGCATCACAACACTTCCATCAAGGATGGCCCACATATACAATGGGGATCTCATTAAATGGGATAATGGAGCTCAAAACTTGGTATTTCCTAGTGAAGGGATAGACATTGTGATGTCATGGCGCAACACATTACCCAGTGTTCCCGGTGATGATGGTGTAAACAAGCCCACTGCACTGATAGTCATCTAAAAGTACAGCCCATACAGTTATAAGCAGTACATAGTACTGATAAGGGTAATGAAGGGTTATTTACTGTTTATGTATTTACTATACTCTTTATCATTATTTTAGAATGTACTCCTTATCTAAAAACAAGTTTACTGTAAAGCACTATGCCGTGTTATATCTGCAGCAACTGCATACCTCTCATGTTTACCACATCTCTTGATTGCCTCGTTTTCTTTTGGCTTGCCTTTATCTTGTGTTGTATTGCTCATTGTAGCCCTTACAGTGGGACAAGATGTGCAGGTGGAAGACAGTGATGTTGATGAGACTGACCCAGCGTAGGCCTCGGGTAATGTATGTGTTTGCGTCTTAGCTTTTAATTGAAAAAAAGAAAAACAAAACAAAACAACTTTAAAAGGAAAAAATTAATTTCAAAAATAGAAGAAAGCTTATAGAATAAGGATATAAAGAAGGAAAATACTGTTGCTCAGCTGTGTAATGTGTTTGTGTTTTAAACTAGGTGATGTTACAAATGAGTAAAAAAGTTTTAAAAATATGAACGTGGGGGGTAAGCAGGTGGTGTGATGGCTAAAACATTGGAATTCCATATTGCTGGCCATGTTTCGAGTCCTGGATTTGGAGGCTTGAAAATCACACCGGGTGTGTGTGTGTGCATGTACCCAAAATCCCAGGAGGTGAATGGAGAAGAAGAAACTAGCATGGCTATCCCCCCAGGGGTTGATTTTTCACTTTGTCTCTCTTCAGCAAGTGTATGTCTTATGGTAAAAATCTAAAACAAACAAACAAGTAAAAGTATGTAAATTAAATATATATATATATGTATATATATATACACACACACATATATAAATTCAATTTCAAAAATAGAAAAAAGCTTATAGAATAAGGATATAAAGAAGGAAAATATTGTTGCATACAGTAAGCTAAGGCTCATTTATTATTGAAGAAAGAAAAATATTTTTTATAAATTTAGTGCAGCCTGAGTGAACAGTGTTTATAAAGCCTACAACAATATATGGTAACGTCTTTGGCCTTCACATTCATTCACCACTCACTCATTGATTTACCCAGAGCAACTTCTACTCTCGCAAGCTCCATTCATGGTAAGTATACCTATACGGGTGTACTATCTTTATCTTTCATATTGTATTTTTACTATACCTTTCCTATGTTTAGATATGTTTAAATACACCCATACTTGCCATTGTGTTATAATTGCTTATAGTATTCAACGAAGTAACATGCTATACAGGTTTGTAGCCTAGGAGCAATAGAATGTGTCCAATAGCTCAGGCATGGAATGGGCTAAACCATGTAGGTTTGTGTAAGTGCACTCTGTGATAGTCATACAACAATGAAATTGCCTAATGGTGCATTTCTCAGCAGGTATCCCTGTCGTTTAGTGACACATAACTGTGCATAGTTATGTGAGGATTTCAGGTTACTGATCATCATCTCAGATATTACTAGGCTTAACAAAGATTGCCATGTTTGATTAAAACTCTTTATCTAAGTTAGTGAGTCAATGTGTATAATGAAATTTAAAAGTGACTGAATGCAATGATATATTATTATTATTATTAAATTCTCATTACCTCCAAAAATATAGATATAGTAAACCCACATGAACAGAACTGAGTTTGGCCACTAGACTGAACAAACAAGGCAGGCATTAGGGCATGGTTAGCTGAGGAATGCATTTACTGAGTGTGGTCTTGGAAGTTTAAATCATGGGAACCAGTAGTTAGCATAATGGCTATGTCGCTGGACTCCCACGTAGTTGACCGCGGTTTGCGTCCCAGACCCGGTGGCTTAAAACTCACGCCGGGTGCATGTGCGTGCGTGCCCAAGATCCCGAGAGGAGAATGGAGGAGAAGGGATTGCAGCGTGGCCATCCCCCCTGGGGGGTGATTTCTCACTTTCTGTCTCTATGTCTCTGTCTGTCTGACAAGCGCACGCGCCCTATAGCAAAAACCTCTCCCCCAAAAAAGGAAGTTTAAATCATGATGGATTCCTGGAAGTCTTTAACAATCAGCTATCCAAAGCCTTTTATTTTTCATATTACTAACTATGGAATACTCCCTCAACTGATAGAGTTGATTACCAAAATTAAACACTCAGTTAAAATTTCCTTTTCTGGAAGTATTCAAAGATATTCCTGAATAGTGAGATCTGATTCTTGCTAATTCTTTATTGAAGTTTGGTCCCAGAATATAGTCTATCTCATTTTTTGTAAAGATCAGCTCTTTACTCTTCAAAACATACATATTAGTTTACAAATCTGAGCCATTGAGGACACTGTCAATTTGTGAAGATGTGGGCACAGTGATCTATCCCTCTCTTCAGCACTAAAGAAGAAAATAGCATGTCTTTTTGAACGTGAAGGAGGTACT
This sequence comes from Tupaia belangeri chinensis, assembly GCF_000334495.1. Lineage (NCBI taxonomy): Eukaryota > Metazoa > Chordata > Mammalia > Scandentia > Tupaiidae > Tupaia > Tupaia belangeri. The sequence continues at coordinate 2,229,323 of NW_006159690.1, forward strand.
GCTGCTACTTTGGCGATTGAACACATCATTATTTTTTCCAGGAGATGAACTACCACATTGAATCTGCATGCAAGATATCTGTCCAGGGCAAAAAAAAAAATGTAGTTCATGTCTGCAAGACAGAGTTGTTCTGTAACCTCGATGGCTCATATTAGGGAATGCATTTACATCGCTGCTGTCAGTCATTGGGATCTACCCAGTGGATCTAGCCAGGCCAGTCCTATGTTACTAAACAAGCATCCAGAAAAGTCTCCATAGAAATGGAATTTCAAAGTTAATACCTTTTTTTCTGTCTTGGAACAAAAAGATCTACAGCAGATTATGGCAAGGAGCAGAAACAGAAATAGAATGTGGGCATCATCATAGATTAAAAGCACCATTTTAGGATCTTCTCTGCCATCAAGCCAATTTCTCATGAAATGTCTCTCTCCTATTTTTCCTATTTTCCCAGGCAGAGTGCTCTCTAGAATGACCTTTCCTGGGTTCAAATACCAACTCTGCCATTCCCTGACTGTGTGACCTTGGGCAAGTTACTTAATCTTCCTGAGCCTCAGTTTTCATCTCTGAAGAATAATGGTAGTACTTACCATAGCAGAGTTGTCGGGAGTCTAAATGAGTCAACACTATTGGTGCTAGCATATTTGTCTTGCGTCCATATAGTTAAATGCAATGACCAATTCTTCATTTTCTTTTTATTTGCCCATCAGTGCTATTCAACACAGTTTATCGTTTTCTCTTTCTCAAAACACTTTTCATTCACCTTGCAAAATACCCTGCTATTCTGGCTTTTCTTCTCCTTCATTGCCCCTCTTCATTTTCTCATCATCTCTCCAATCTGTAAATGTTGAAGTGGGTCTCAAAGGTACCCAGGGCTAAGAGCAAAGGCTTAGCATGGGAGTGGGGGAAATTTTAACCCATAGAGCTTAGTCCTTTGTTCTCTCTGTATTTATATTCCTTGCTGATTTCCTCTGGGTTCATGACTGTGAATGTCATCTGTATGGGGGCTACTCTCAGATTTGTGTGTAACTTCAGCTTGGATCTCTCTCTCCTTAAGTAGCTTCTTTACATTTCTAGGTGGATTTAGGGTAGGCATCTCAAATGAACATAATCAAAACTAAACCCATGGGCTGCCCCAGTAACATAGTGATTAACCGCTATGCATGTAGAACTGGACTCCACAAGGTTGACTGCAGTTCAAATCCTGGCCTGGGAGGCTTGAAAAATATGCTGGGTGCATATGCATGTGTGTCCAAAATCCTGGTGGGTTGAAAAGTGAAGAGAAAAGGATTGTGGGTGACCATGCCCCACTGGAGGATTCTTTCTCTCTCTGTCTGATAAACACTGTGCTCTCTGGCAATAACAAACAAAAAATTAAACCCATGATTTCTCCTTCCCACCCCACCCCCCAAAAAAGCTGCCTCTTCCAAAGTCTTCTATCTCAATAAATGGCAGTTCTATGTATTCACTTGCTCAGGTTGAACACCCTGGATCCATTCTTGACTCCCCCCTCTCTCCTTCTCATTCTTGGTAACTGTCCCATCAGTAAGGGGACAGCAGTGCTAATTTGTCAACACCATCCCATCTTCCACACATCTAGTACTTCCTATATTCATTCTATGGTTTACATTTCTCCATAGTACCTATCATAATCTGGAATTCTGTGTCTCATTTGTTTGCTTATTTATTATGTTTTCCCTATAAAAATGTAAACTCAGAGAGAGCAGGGATTTATTTATTTATTTAATTATTTATGGAGATTTTTGTGTGCACTCAACAGAGAAACAGAGAGATAGAAAGTGAGATATCATACCACCACCTCCAGGGGAGATGGCCATGCCTCAATTCCTTCTCTTCCATTCTCCTCTTGGGATTTTGAGCATGCACACACACATGCCTAGTGAGAGTTTCAAGCTGCTAGGTCTGGGTCTCAAACCATGGTTGGCCCTATAGGAGTCCAACGCCCCAACCACTATCGCATCTGCTGACCCTGAGAGCAGGGCTTTTTGTGTGCTTTGTTTACTGTTGAATCCCTGGCACTTAGAACAGTGTCTATAACATATTAGACCTCAGTTAATATTTGTTGAATAAATAAATAAAATGTTTAGTTATTAGTGTATAATGAAAACTTAATAAGTGTAAACTATTATTCCAATTATAAAGTTATCATTGTGTATAACATAGAATAATTCTAAACAAAGAGGCCCTGTATACATATTAATAATCCTATAATTCCATAGAGTAGAACACTTACGTTATCTCATTATGGCTGCAAAATATCCCTTTTGAATAACTTTAGTTCCTACACCCATGTTTGGTAAATATTTTATGAATAAGTTGAATAATTTAGTTTTTCAAGACCAAAGCTAAAACTATGGTAAGAATGTATAGGTTCAGATTTCTTCCTCTTCTATTCTAAGTCTTTGTTCTTAGATCTGGGTCTTTTTTAGCCTAAAATTACTGAGCAATTTTAGGAGTTTAACTTTGTCCACCAGTGTAGAACTTGGTATTCACTTGTACCATAATACAAAGTTCAATATTACAGCAAACTATGGGTGTATTTGTGAGATCACTATATTACATTAGTTTAGATACTTAACAGAAAACTGTGTGCTGAGTGCTAGGATTTTTTGGTTTCTACCTTTGAGGAATCCAAGAACAGTAGAGAAGGCAGAGATAGATATAATTGTGTTTCGATACAGTGTAATAAATGCTATAATAGAATCACACATAAAGGTAGAGAGGTAGCAAGAAGCAAGAACTTATTAACTTTGGGAGGTGATCTGGGTGGGAGAAGAGGTTAAAAGAAGGCTTCACAAAAGGCAATGCTCAGAGACCAGAAGGTGCCATGGTGGTTAAGGCACTGGACTTCCACATAGTCAACCATGGTTTGAGTCCTGGACTCGGTGGCTTGAAAATCATGCTGGGAGCATATGCATGCATGCCCCAAATACCAAGAGGAGAATGGAAGAGAAGGGATTGTGGTGTGGGCATTCCCCCTAGGGAGTGAGTTCCTGCTTTCCCTCTCTGTGTCTCTCACTATCTCTCTGGCAAGTACACACATCCTATGGCAAAAATCTGAAAGAAAAAGAAAAGATGCCAAGTCAATCTATTATGTATGAAAACATATAAATTGGAGTTTTTCTGAAAAATAAAGTGAAGACTGGGGAGGATGAAGGCATTTCAAACAGAGGTAACAGTATATGTAATGACAAAAATGTGGAACAGCATACTGTACAAAATTTACAAATAGTTTGATATTGTTGAAGCACAATGTGTGTGTGTGTGTGTGTGTGTGTGTGTGTGTGCAAGGGGCTGGGTGCTTGTGTGGAAAGCCGCAGTATAAGAGGCTGTAGGGTTTTTCAGGCAGCATTAGATCTGGCATTAATTTATGTGGTTAGCGGGGAGCTATGGAAAAAAGGAACATAGGTCTATCACATTTGGGTTTTTGAAAGTACCTACTTTATAGAGAGTGAGTTGAGGATGATAAGAGTGGAAGGAGAAAATCCACTTAGGAGGCTCTTGAAGGAGTCCGTCATTTAAGATGATAATGGCCTGAAAGATGAAGAAGAGTCTTTGATATGTAGGCAAAACTAATTTGATTGTATTTGGGGGCATGAGGAAGACAAATCCTATTAGCTTCATAAAAGTTCGTTTCCTATTCCCAGATTCTAAATAAGTTGGAGCTTCATCATTTGTTGAGAAGAGGACATTGACTAAGAAAAGCTATGATAGGAATCTAGGGCAAGAGGCCCATGCCAGGGTAGGGTATCTCTGGGGTTCCACCTCCAGAAAGGATGTTTGCTTTTCAGGGAAAAGAGGCTTAATCTGGTCTCTAAGAGCTTGAGAGAGTCTCCAAAGTTACTTAGTCCAAGTTTTCTTCTACATGGAACTAATTCTGTAGTGCCTCGAACAGATCATCTAGCCTCAGCGTGATACCCACTTCTAGTGAGAGAAAATTTCCCAGGCCCTCCTACCTTTGAACAGTACTATTAGAACGTTCTGCTTTACGCTGAGTCAAAACGGCCTTCTACCTTTCGTGCTGGTTCCATCCCATAAGGCCATACAGATGTGATTCTTTTCTTTCAAGAAGAAGTTGTACTTAGGAATTACAAATAGCTTTTGGATCTCCCTGAATTTCCTCAGTTCTAGTGGTCCGTTGTGGGACATGATTTTTGGACCTCTTATTATCTTGGTCATGCTCCTTGGAAAAAGCATGAAATATCAGTGTTCCTCTTAAGACGCAGCCCAGCACTCCCTCGTAATACTGCATGTGTGTCCTGGCCGCAAATGTCCAATGGTCTTGAAGTGTGTTTTCATCAGTGCAGCCTGAGGTTCTTATTTTTTTTAGCAGCCAAATATTGGCACCAACTGAGTCCTCTGGTCATCAAAACACCAAGCCAAGTCTTTCTAATCCTGTCACTCCTATCCAGGTCAACTGCATTTTAAAATCTGTGTGGCTTTCCATATGTCCCTGTTAAATGTATCTTTTTGGTTTGTGGACCCAGATTTTGTCTGTTAAGAAAGGTTACTGGTCCAAGATTCAGGATGATCATAATAATCATGCCTTTAGTTTTGCATCATTTGCAAATATGATAAGCTTTCCTTTTTGGTTACCTCTAATTACATCTTTTCTTTGCCATCTTTTCTTTTCTTTTTCTTTTTGTAAATTTTTCCAGAGGGTGCATATGCTCACCAGAGACAGAGAGAGAGGGAAAACAAGAAAGCACCCCCCACCCCACCAAGTGTAGCATGGTCATGTTGTAATCCCTTCTCTTCCATCTCTCCTTCCTTTTGGGATTTTGGGCACAGACACACACACTTGGTGTGTTTTTCAAGCTGCTGGATCTGAGACTTGAACTGTACTGGTGACCACCTGTACATAGGCTGGCCACTGAATACTTTCTTAATTTTCATCTTCATATTTCTTTCTTGTCTCAACCTTTTGCGAATCCCGAGAGTAACTGAGTTACCTCAGAGTAACTGGGGAACTTCAATTCATGGTTTTCCCGCTGATATGACCCACACGCCATGACCCCTTGGCCTCAGTCATCCTGCTCTCATGCCTGCCCTGACTCAGAGGTGGACTAACTTGGATATGGCGTTGGGCTTGCTACTTCTCCACTCATGCCCATGCTATTGCTGACGTGGTTATCATTCCTGTTAGCTTGCAGCCATCGGGTCATCCGCTACTCTGCTCCAGCAGGCCCTACACTCAGAAGGGAAATCCTCCACCCCTAAGAATTTCAGCTCTTTAATTATATGTCACATAAGGCCTTACCTTGTGTGTGTGTTTTAAAGCACTCTCGGTGTTACATTTATTTCACCTTTAGTTTTTTCCCAGGCTCCCTAACACTTCCCAAGGTTCCATTAAGTCTGGGCCAAAAGACAATGTAAGTTATAAGCAACATCCATAACCCTCCTGAGGGCCTGGCACTCGATAGAGTCAGTACTCAATGCCCAGAGTGTAACACCTCAACTGGTCACTTCTCACCAGCCTGCCATCAGTGTTTCTGGCCTGAACTGGCCACCTTCCACCACCTTAAGGTGAATCCCCCTTTCTTTCTTAGTTCTCTTTTTTCTGGGCATGAGGATTTGAAGACCATCCTCATCTCCTGTTTTTGACCAAGAGTCTTTGTCCCAGAAGTGAGCATTAGTTCCAACTGGACTATTGCCCCTTGACACTAACAGAATTCTCACTGGGGGCTCTGCTACCAGAATGTTCTCGGGTCCCATCTGCAATACTCGTTACATCTCCCTTCTAAAACGTGTGCTTCATTCATCCTAAGAGACTTGCATTTGTTGTCGTTTTTCCCTCCTCATATCTGGCTATGGAACCCTTTTTCTTTTTAATAGTACTGACTTAGTCTCCCTTAATGCAGCTTCCCTTCTCTATAAAATGAGAAGCTTACTACTTTCTTCTTCCTTAAAGGATTTTGTTAAGGAGCCAATGAAATACTGTATGTAAAATCATTTTACAAATTCTAAGGAACTGGACAGGTATTATTATTTACTAGAATGGCCCATGCTCCAACTTAACTCGAAGAGTCTGATTCAGGCTGCTGAAAATATGTGACCAATGTCAGAACGAAGGTTAGTCCCTTGGGGGCTGCAAGACTGTCACAGGGTCAGAATCACCCAATTTTAGAGCAGGATGGGGCCTAAGAGATCACTTGGTCCAACCCCCCTCATTTTGCCAATGAAAAATCAGGCCAGAGAGGAGCAGGGTTTGCCTTATTCATCACTTGAGATTTGCTTGGGTCAGAGGATCTGCACAGAAGCAGCAATTCCAAAGCTGGAGCGGGAGAGGGGCCAGCCAACGGTCAGACAGCGGTCTTGCTTCTCCCTAGGTCAGGGAAACCGTCAGCCTTCTACACGGTAGATTATTTTTTTAACCTCTTTTCCTTGTCTTAAGAGAAACATCAGGTTTCTTCTGACTCACAGGTGCCTCAAAGACCCACCTGTTTTTTCTTGTTACCGATTAGGATTTCCCAAGCAAACAGGACCATGTTGTTGTTTGTCTCTCCATGGGTGTGCTGTGCAGGGAATGAGGGCTCCACTCTTGATCAGCCCAGGGACGCCAGTGCCAAGCCTCTGATATATAGTGCGGGGACTGCAGGGCATCCGAGTTGTAACAAGAACAAGATGAGCTTGTGGCCTCGGGCTCCTAACCTGCTCCTCAACCCACACTTCAAAGAAAGTTATTACACGAGAGTTGGACTAAATCAAAGCCCACTGCAATGTTTGCGTACCGTGGCCCATTTCAGATCTCGCTGTATCTCACCACTAGTCCCTCAGAAACCCGGTGGGGAGCAGCACAAAACGACCCAATGATAATTTAGTTGTAGGTCTTTAAAAACGAGCCCAACTGATTTATTTTGAAATTTCAGTTAAGCACGATGTCAAGAAAATCTCTCTGGCTATTTATCATCTTTTTTCCTTTGTGTAGTCTGAGTGGGCAGAATAAAATTAGAAACTGGCTGGTCATAGATGGCTCTGCTTTCGTTGTAGGCTGATAGTGTTACTAGAATGTCAGAATGTTCCGATGTTTCGGTGATCATTTTCTGACAAACAGCTTATGTCATAGGAAGCAAAGCCTTTATGGCACCATTCACTTTATTCATTGGCAATGTAACAAGTCCCGTAGTAAGAATCCACCTTGTGACCTAAAGATGCAGTTTTCAAGACCAGCAGATGGTGTAATTGTTATGTTTCTGGACTCCCATGTAGTCAACCTAAGTTCAAGTCCTGTATCTGGCAGCTTAAAACTCATGCTGGGCATGTGTGCATGCATGCCCAAAATCCCGAGAGGAGAATGGAGGAGAAGGGATTGCATCCCTGCTTGGGGGCTGATTTCCTGCTTTCTGTCTCTCTAGTGAGTACAAGCACCCTATAGCAAAAATCTCTCTCTCTCAAAATAAATAAATAAAATAAAATTTTAAAAAGATGCAGTTTCACTTTGGTTAGACCAACCACTCCTATTTTTCCAAAATATCACAACCCAAAAGCACGAAACTTTGGATTTTCCTTTTGTAGCTTTGAACAGTGGATACAAAGCCCATGAGGTTTTTGAATCCTGAAAGAAATAAAGCTTATATTAGTTGTTGCATAGTATTGTTTTGTAGGATTGTTTAGAAAGCTTTGTATGGTAAATGTGGCAGCTCTTATTTAATCTAGCAATGAAACCAGTAAAACCCATCCCTTCCAGCCATTCTACATACATTTATTGTGGATGGCAGTGAAGCTTCTGGAAAGTTTTGTCGCTCCAACCCCAGGTCATTGCAATGTCTCAAGAGCATACAGGTTAAGACAGGGAGAGATTGCCAAGTACTGAGAGGAAGGACACTGAGCTCAAGGACAGGTGACCTTACCCCAGGTCACAAAGCCAGGTACTTGATGCCATGGTTAGCATTCAGCTTGGGGCTCTTTCTGCTTTCATTCCATGTGTGACTACTCTTTTGTGAGAGTGAGGATGACAGACAGGATGACCAAAATCAAAGAAGTTTGCACGAGCAGAGACAATAGTTTTATCATAAACAATTAAATGGAAGTATAGTCAAATCAAGCAACCCACACCTTAAGGGAGGCCTAAGAGGCTGCAAAACCCAGGGAAGAGTTATGGATCTGGGTCTGAAGAAAAGAGGAGAGGGGGCACTTTTAGTTTCTGGGGACTGTACATATTTATGGCACAGAGACAGAGTATTTCCTTGATTAGTTTTCCATATTTCTACTCACTGCTCCAATATTTGTTTCCTTCCTAGGCATCAGAATGTAGCTTCAAGTTGCTGTGCACTGGAAAAAGCAAAGGCTGTTAGTTTCTTACCTCTGCAGTGGTTAGCATCCTACCCTCTTCTGCAGAGGTGCCCCCACTTCTCACCTCCTGAGTCAGAGGCTCACCAGTCTGTTAGCTAGTCTTTACTAACCCCTTCTACATCCTCAGCCCCCGGAAGACACAAAGAACAAAGAGCATTACACAGTCCCTGCGCTCAAGGAGACTGCAATCTTGTGTCAGGCATTTCAAGGGATATTAGCATCTTGAAATTATTTGCTAATTTTTGTTTAACTTTGGAGAGTCACAGGGATATCAGATTATTAGAGGAGTCCTTGATTCAAAAGAGGTTAAGATTAATTGACCTAGCAGGAGAGAACACGGCTAATTTACAGAATACACAAAATGAAACAGGCATATGTAATACGGGTATAAGATAAAGGTGGGTCTGTGTGCTCAGAGACACCTTCCAGGATGAGGTAGGATTTTTAGGTGTGTCTTGAAGGGTAGAAGATATCTGGGTAGGTAGGGAGGAGAGAGTGAGTGTGCCTGCCTGGGAGACTATGGTGGACTGGAAAGTAAACATGACTCAGCAGAATACACTGTGCGTACATTACACATACCCCATTCAATCTTTGCAGTAAGACGGTGAAGGGGGAACTGTCGCCTCCCTGGGGAGGCTATGTGACTCGTACGCAGTTAGGAAATTGGGAGAGCCAGATTTAGAACCCAGGGGGTTTGACCTCACTGCTCTATGGTAGCTATAGCAAAAATAAATTAGCAACAGAGGATTGAGCATGGCACATAAAGATGAACGAGGGAATATGCTTGATAGAAGTGAAGGGTTCTTGCTGAGGGGCCAGACTTACAGGTCACAGGGCTAGAGTCTATCAGACTAGGCTTTATTGAGCACTTACTATGCACCTGCCACTATGCTGTGCTCCTTATCTCATTTAATCCTCAAAATAACTTTATGAGGGAGTAGGTACTGTTGGTAACCTCACTTTATGCTGTGGGAACTTGATGTTGAACGTGATCTGTCTAGGCTCACTTTGACAACAGGGGTTGAAATGGAATGAGCTCAAATTGAAACCTATCCTGTTTGACTCCAGAGAGTGCACTCTATTTTTTTTTTTTTTTTTTTTGGCGGGGGGAGGTTTTTGCTATAGTGTACGTGAGCTTGCCAGAAAGAAAGAGAGAGACAGAGAGACAGAAGTAAGAAATCACCGCCCCCCCGGGAGGGGGGGTTAGCCATAGGGTACGTGAGCTTGCCAGAAAGACAGAGAGAGACAGAGAGACAGAAGTAAGAAATCACCGCCCCCCCCTGGGAGGGGGCGGTTAGCCACACCGCAATCCCTTCCCCTCCATTCTCTTCTCGGGATCTTGGGCACACATGCACATGCGCCCAGCATGAGTTTAAGCCACCGGGTCTGGGACTCAAACTGCAGTCGGCTACATGGGAGTCCAGTGACATAACCATTACGCCAACTGCTGGTCCCGAGAGTGCACTCTTGAATCATACTAGAAAATGAACACTTTTCACATGTTTACAGTGTCTAGGCACCCTACTGACCCTTTATACATGCCATCTTATTTGCCCCTCACAGAATTTGTGAAGGAGACAACTGTTGTTTCGTCTGTATTATAGAAGACGAGCAAAGTCACAGGTGAGTTGAAGCTCAGGAAGGTTTAGTCACTAGTCCGAGGTTGCAGAGTTGGGCCAGGCTGGAATGTAAGAATGTAACCTAGGTCCTCTGGCTCTGGAACCCAGACTCAGAACTCCTGTGGTACCATTTGCCCAAACAAGAGATTCTGAGGTGAAAAGACTCTTAAGTGCTCCCTCTCCACTTATCTGCTCCTTGTTAGTTATGTTTTCATGCTGTTTAGTGGCTCCCCTATTACTTCAGATCCTCGTCTACATTGGAACCAAATCACCGTAAAAGAAAACCTGTGGTTGGGATCAGCAGTTAGCGTAATGGCTATGTTGCTGGACTCCCATGTAGTTGACCATGGTTCGAGTCCCAGACCCGGTGGTTTAAATTCACGCCAGGCGCGTGTGCGTGCCCAAGATCCTGAGAGGAGAATGGAGGGATTGTGGTGTAGCCATCCCCCCTGGTGGGTGATTTCTTGCTTTCTGTCTCTCTGTCTCTCTCTGTCTATCTGGCGACCGCATGCACCCTTATAGCAAAAACCTCTCAAAAAAAAAAAAAAAAGAAAGAAAGAAAAGAAAAGAAAAAGAAAAAGAAAGCAAGCCTGCAGTGAATGTTTTTATTGCGTTATGAATGAAGGCAATGTGATTAAGATTTTCATTCATCCAACATTCATTGAGCTCCTACTAAGGAACATTGAAATGCATGTGATAAGAGCTGTGACTAAGGATGGTACAGAGTCATATCAGACCATAGAGAAGGGGCACCTAATGCAGAATGGGCACTAGGATATTGGTGAGAGCTGGGGACAATGTCGCAAAGAAAATGGTACTTCAATTAACCGTTTGAGCTCAGATTTTATGATATGTTTTCTATACTATGACATTTTGGAGCTATTAGTTCAATATGGCCAATACCATGTCTGTCCCTCTCGCTTTCTCTTATACACACAATAACGGTGCCACAATTTCTTCTTCTCTTTTCGGGATTTTTGGGTACATATGCACACACAACCAGCGTGTTTTTCTGGCAGCTGGGTCCAGAACTTGAACCTCACAGTTGACCATGTGGAATCCAGCCTCCTTAACCTCTACGCCATCTGCTGGCCCTCTCACATTGTATATGCTCCCTTGTACAACTGCATTCTCTTTCTTTCGTTCTTTCTCCCTTTCATTATTTTTTCCCCCCACAACTACTTTCCAAAACTTAAAAAGTCAACATAAAGACAATGATTTGTAAAGATAACATTTGGGGGCCAGTAGGTGGCATGGTGGTTAAGGGTGCTGGACTCCTACATGGCCGATTATGGTTCAAGTCCCAGACCTGGTGGCTTGCTTTCCCACTTTCTCTCTCTCTCTTTCTCTCTCTCTCTCTCTGCTCAAATTAAAATAAATACATAATTTAAAAAATAAAGATAACATTTGCAGCTTGTAGGGCTTTTGATAACCTCGTTAGATCTGTTGTTCTTAGGGAAGGCTTTGAAGACTCCCTTATTTGACCAAAGCAGCATGCTCTGATGATGAAGCCCCGAGTCCAAGTTCTCTCTCATTCCACATGCCACTTTAAAACCAAGGGATATTTCCAAGGTCTTTCCATAGTCCTTTATTATTTTTAGATTTTTTAAAAACTAAGCTATACTGTAATATAATTTACAGGTAATAAAGCTCCATTTTTAGTGTACAGCTTGAAGAGTTCTGACAAATGTATATAGTTGTGCAGTTACCATTACAACTGAGGTATAGAATATTTTCAGAATCTGAAGAATTTCTTTTGTGCTTTTTGGCAGTCCTACCTGCAAGCTCCTTTTGTATTGTTTAATCAGACCCTCACTCACCAGACATATACAAACAGATTCAGAAACATGGATATTGAATTGTTCATCTAATGCAAGAAAACAGAGTTTACTGCTTTAATCAAAGTCACAGCAAGCATTGATCTATCTCTACCAGATTTTTCAATATTTTTGGACTTGGACACAGTAATAAGAACCATAGTGAGCAACGGTGAAAAAAGCTAAGCAACTGGAGAGAGAATGACGAGTCTAAGGAACTAAGATTTATCAAGTGTTTTCTGGATGCCTTATCTAAGCATATACACATAGATGTATTTATGCCCCTCCCTGCCCATGAAGGTATTCTCTCCATTCTACGGACAAGGAAACTAAGGCCCAGAGAGTCTAAGTAACTTGCTCAAGGTCATCAAGTTAGAAATGGAGCCAGGTCACACCCACATTGTGTGTCACGCAGCATCACTAATCCATCCTTCTCATGCTAACACACAGAGGAAAAGGCATCACGAATCAGAAAGCCAAACACAAGAGACTCGATAATGTCTGATTCTATTTAGATGACATTCTAGAAAAGGCAGATCTGGTGATCAAAAGCAGATCATTGGTTCCCAGGGGTGGGAGAAGGCACATAAAGAAACATTTTTAGGCTAAGAGAATAGTCCACATCATATGTATAATACTAATTATGCACTACATACATTTGCCCAACCTCATCACACTGTGCCCTGAAAATTGAATTTTATTAGATGTAATTATACCTCAATGAAGCGGATTTTAAAAAAAAAAAGAAAAAGTAATATGGAAAGGCATGAAAAATACCCCGTTTGTTTAAAAAGCACAGCAGAAATGACCACCTTTAAAAATGTAACTTTTGTCATATTAATAAGAAATATTTTTACTGTAACTTAATGGAAATTTTTTTTTTTTAATCTGGCAGAGATAGATCAATGCTTACTCTGTCTGTAATGAAATCAGTAAACTCTATTTTCTTGCACTAGATGAACAATTCAATGTCCACATTTCTGAATCTGTTATAAATGTCTGGTGAGTGGGGGTCTGATTAAACATGATTCAAAAAGAGCTTGCAAGTAGGACTGTTTACTAACATTTCAATTTCTATGCCTCATTTATTAGACTTAGAATAAAAAGGTGAGAGGGCTGTTTGGGATTGTCTTTAACCTTGATGATATTTCCACTGAAGCAGCATAATGGCTCTTAATTGCTTAAGTGAAGAGAACATGTTGACATGTCCTTCTTTGGGCTAAGAGCTTAGAGCCTACACCATTATGCTAATTCAAGCATTATATACACCAAAGTATTTATGGGACTGACACAAGTGATGTTGCAGGTAAAGGGCTGTGAAATGGTCTGTAAACAGAGAGAATTGATTTGAGGCCCAAAAGCAGTGCTGTTAAAAGTCACAGTCATTGACCAGCCAACCCTACAATTTCTACCCAGATTGTCAAACTGGGTCAGGCAGTGTCAGCAGGGCTGCCATTAGAGATCAGATGGGTGGTTTAATAATATGTAAACCAACCACACAAACAGGCATCCTCACGGTACCGGTCCCTACCTGTCTGGTGTGTCTGAGTGTGTGTGCCCATGTGCACGTGCCCTGCATTTCCATTATGAACCCTCACCGTGCTACAGTCACTGAAATGTTCATATGTTGGGTGTTGACAGAAGAAAAACTTCCGGCAGGTATGGGCTAGACGGCAGCGCAACAGAGAAACATCTAGGGAGAATATGAATCTGAAATTTTACAAGGGACCAAGATGATCGGATCTAGGCACTTGATTTTCCAGGCCTTTGGCATCATGTTTTAAAGATCTCGCCCGACAATAGGACTCTGCACTTTTTTTTACCAACTTCGAAATGATGTAAGGCTCCTCGTGATCTACATTACTAGCGTGCCTCACTTCAGACATTAAAAATGGAATTGGTTTTGATTAAATGAGGCTCTGTTTATACAGTCTTCCCAAGGACATCTGGATGGCTTAGTTTCATTTTGCACTAAATCTGTGAAAACCAGAACTATCGAGTTGTGTGGTCTGTGTTTAGAAGACTTTGCTGGAAAATTTCCTCCTATACCAGCTTAAAGGCAGAGGGAACTAGCGTGGTTCCCTTCTTCTTTTCTAAAGTAGAATAAAACAAAAGACCATAAACATGCTCCGAGGAGTAAAGTATGATGAGGAAGATCATGGTCTTTAAGTTCAAATCCCCACCCTGTCACTTACTGACTTTGGACAAATGATGCGATGAGCATTGACCTCACAGGGCTGCTGTGGGGATGAGCATGGGGAAAAGCTTAGAAATGTGCCTGGCATGTAAGCATTCAAAAACTGGTAAATATTAAAGATTTCATTTACATATGATTTGGCCTCATTAACTTTTTTTTTTCTTTTTTGCAATAGTGTATGTATGCTTGCTAGAGAGAGACAGAGACACAGGGAGCGGGAAAGTGAGAAATCAACCCCCAGGGGGGATGGCCACACTCCAATCCCTTCTCTTTCATTCTCCTCCCAGGATTTTGGGCACGCACACACAGGCAACTGGCCCAGCTTATTTTTCAAGCTGCCAGGTCTAGGACTCGAACTGTGGAGTCGACGTGTAGGATTCAGCACCTTAAGCATCTTGCCTCCTGCGGGCCCAACCACATAAACGTTTAATATAATTTATGTTCGAAGTACAGTTTTTTCCTTGTCAGGGTTCGTGGAGATTCCTAGCATTCTAGGAAATCTACTGAATATGTATGGTATTTAAAAAGCAAATCCTCTCACTGTTTACTCCTTTAAAACTCCCACCCCTTCTCCCGGAAAGGTTTTCTGCCTTAGGGTCAGATCTTTCTTGTTTGGTTTCAGCGTTGATATTGCTTAAGTTTGGCATACCCTCCTGGAAGGGATGTGAAACAATGATGTTGCAGGCTTATTTATTTGGATCAAATTCTTCATTTTCAGTGTCTTTACATTTTTATTCTCTACCTGCTTTCAAAAGCACCATTTACATCAGTTGTTCAAAATGATCACCTCTCTGCCCAACTAACTTCCTCTCACTCTTTATCAGACAAAAGGATAACCTAAAAAATATTACTTATTTTAAAAATCACTTAAGATGGTTGGGTAGCTGTTTCTTTTTCATTCATAATTGTTTTATACTTAACATTTTTTATCCAAGATATGATATTTAAAATTAAAGAATTAAATAGTTCTATTAAGCAACACTTCCCTCTTCCTACTACTTATCTATTTCCTAATTCCCTTTTTTTTTTTTTGAGAGAGAGAGATATTTTTATTATAGGGTGTGTTTGTTGGTCAGAGAGACAGAAAGTGAGCCATCACCCCCCACCACCACCACCACCCCGAGGGGATGGCCACCTAGCAATCCCTTGTCCTCCATTCTCCTATTGGGATTTTGGGTATGCATGTACATGTGCTAAGCATGAGTTTCAAGCTGCTGGGTCTGGGACTCGAACAGCAATTGGCCACATCGAATCCAGTGCCTTAACCACTATGCCACCTCTGGTCCCTTACCTGTATATTTTCTAAGTAACATGGAGTCAGTTGAATTCTTCAGGCCACTCTTTTGAACAAGAACCCCTGAGATGCTTTTCCTTTTCTTAGAGAGGCGTCTCATGTTAACGTGCTGCCGACCCTTCCAGGCCAAGCTTTCAGTGTAGGACTCTTCTCACGTTGCTTAATAGCTTTAACGAAAACATCTTTTTTTAGGTAGTTCCTGCTCAGGAAATTTAGATGAATTTGAGAATCCTGAATGAAGGTATTTAAAATGACACATGTGAAAGTAACACATAGTCTAACCATGGTAGATGGCTTTACTGTCCTTTAACTGTCTTCCCTTAGAACATCCGTTACTGACAAGATAAGGCTTTGATTTCATTTTAATCAGTGTCTCCATTCTAGGAGTTGATTGTGCTGTGGCATTTTGTAAGGCTTCGCTATGGGAGCATATCAAGGATTATATAATTCATGGTTACAAAAAAGAGTTTTAGTTTGAAATTTATCATATGCTACAAATGTATATTTCAGAAAATACATTAAAATGGACATGTCACATCCCTCAGTTGTAGGCAAAAGACGCTTCCAAGTTCTGTTGTAACATTTTGAGCTGAAGGCTCTTTGAACCTTCAAACATACATAAATTTGTTTCAGAGATGCCATAATTACCCATGACTGGGTGGAAAGCCCAGTGAGAGGATCAGAAATCATTGCTAGGGACCAGCAGTTAGCGTAATGGCTATGTCGCTGGACTCCCACATAGTTGACCACGGTTCGCGTCCCAGACTCGGTGGCTTGGACACACGCCGGGTGCGTGTGTGTGCGTGCTCAAGATTCCGAGAGGAGAATGGAGGAGAAGGGATTGAGGTGTGGCCATCCCCCCTGGGGGGTGATTTCTCACTTTCTATCTCTCTGTCTCTCTCTGTCCGTCTGGCGAGCACACGCACCCTATAGCAAAAACCTCTCCAAAAAATAAAATAAAATAAAATAAAGAAATCATTGCTAGAGGTTATTTTCTTTTGGTTATTTTTGAGCAGGGCTATGCCCAATAATAGTGGACCAACAGAGATCTCGCTTATTTATAAGCTGTCTAAGAAATTTCACAGCCTCACGCAGTCACCCATTCAGAGATTCTGTAACTAAAAGCAGCAATTCTTCAATAAAATTTACACCAAATCAGAGTAGTCCCAAAGAACTGTTTTATGGATTGTACCCACCCATCCTCTTGGCAAAGTCGGAGATGTACAAACAGCTTGAGCTGGTTCTTGATCCCCCTTAGGCCACAGGGGAGAAAAAGCCTTTAAGTCTATCAGGGATGACAAATAGATTTCAGCATGAGTGTCAATTCTGATGGATTAATGGTAGTTGCCTGGAGCAAGGTGTTTGAGGACTCTTGAGGCTCTGCCCAGGATCGGCAGGAAATAGTGCCATGATCTATTAGTAATGCCTGCCATGGTGAAGGGGTGGAAGAAGGGAGCAAGGATAGCATTTTTGCTAGGATTTACTGTTCTAAACTTACATGTTGTGTGTTCTTCCCTCTAACCTACTTTTCTCAGTTGGAATTACTTTAAGATTTGGAAACCAGTACCTATCTAGGTTCACATAAACAGATGCTTTCTTTTGCTGTACCACACTTAAGACTTCCATAGAGATTTGGAAACCGTATTGGGTACTCTGTTTTTAATTCATAAAAAAAATAAAGATTAAGTTTCTTCTGAAACCTGAAATGTTTACTCCATTGAACAAATCTATTGAGTACCTAATATGTGCTGGGAATACCAGGCATGTATGAATACACATGAGTGGACCATATTATGTGTTCAAAATAGTTTTATTAAATATGTTCAAACATATTAGAACTCCTTAAGATCTCTAGAAATGATTCTTCCTCAATAAATATGGATTATCTTTCCTTTATATATTTTCTGTGTAGAATCTGGCTAGACATGTTTGAGCTCTTGGCATCCTTTCATCCCTATGGCAAGAGGAAAGCTGAAAATACTGAGTTGGGAGTTGAGAGCTCTGGTCTCTGGTCCTGGTTTCATCACTATCAAGCCATGGGACCTTGAGCAAGTCCCTCCACTGGTCTGTGCCTCCACTCTCCATCTGTAAGAGGGGACTCTAGACCCTACTTACTCCCTGGGATGTAGTGAGAGTGGTAATGTGGCAAAGGAAAGCAGCTGGAACAAAAAAAGGTTTATGCCGATCATGAAGCAGGCCAGGAGGTGTGGAAAATGCCAGCCTTGAATGAATTCATCTGGTTCCACCTTCATTTGCTTTTCCCCTTGACTGTTTCTGTACTATCCAAGTGTAAATTTTTTTTTTTGTCTAATTCAGAAAATGCTAAAGAATAAATATGCTGTCTTGAGCACAAGCACTATGGATAATTTCTGAGGTTTACTGCATTTGTTGGCACTATGGCTAAAGCATTCTTACTTTGTTCTTGCAGAAATCGTCTT
>NW_006159690.1:2251997-2287317 GCF_000334495.1 Tupaia belangeri chinensis
GTGTCATGGCTACAGAAGGTCAGTGTCTGGAATGAAGTGTAATAATGAAAACAAAGTAGCAGTAATTCCGACCTCTAAACACACAGCCTCTGCCACTGGGAAGGAAATGCTCGTGGTCCGTGGCACTTGGGCATGAGTGGAAGCAGCTCAGAGTGTCACTGGGCACAGGCCTGGTGAGCAGTGCTTGTCCTGGGCTCGTTTTAGGATGAGCAGTGCATTTCTTCCTCTGGAAGCTCTGTTCGCTGTCATGGAGCTGGAACTAGTCTTGCCTTCCTTTTTGACTCTGGGTGGAGAGAAATTGTTGAAATGCAAAGACCATTTTTTTAAAGGAGTTTTGTTAATAATTATTTTCCTTTTATTGTCTCCCAGATAGTGTTGCTGAAAAGGAGCAAGATACACTTGCTCTTGGTGTTTATAAAGAGCACGTGACACACAGATGGTAATAAAAGAGGGGGCACCAGTAGGGCACGAGCGGTTTGGTGTGGAAGGGGAGTGAAGGTCTGCTTGATCTAGAAACTGGATCATCCATCAAGTAGGAGCCTAATTTTACATCATGTACTATTTTCTGAATTTAAAATTAAAATAGGGACAGGGGTGCGGGCAGCAGGTGGCGTGGTGGTTGAGAAACTGGCCCACAAGGCCTACTCTGCGGTTTGAGTCTCAGCCTCGATGACTTGAAAATCTCGCTGGGTGCGTGTGCAGGTGTGCCCAAAATTCTGAGAGGGAAATGGAAGAGAAGGGATTGCAGCATGGCCATCCCCCTGGGGGGTGATTTCTCACTTTCTTTCTCTCTCTGTGTCTCTCTTCAGCAAGTGTATGTGCCCTATAGTAAAAAAAAAGGGGGGGGGGAGGTCAGGTGGTGGTGGCCCAGTGGTAATGCAACTCACATGGGGAAGGTCCTGGGTTCACATCCTAGGACCTCCCTGGGCATGCCAGGTATGTGTACACGTACTTGTGATCTGGGCTGACTGACACTGGGTGGGTTATGGTGTGAAGACCCTATCTATCTCTTACATGGAATAAATAAATGAATAAACTTTAAAGAAAAAGAATGAGTAAAAACCAGAATAATTTACAATCTTCTGCCAAATGTTACTGAGCTCCTGACATGTATGACAACAGTTCATGTAGCTGCATGTGTGGTAGGGGCCATTCGGGTTTAAAAAGAGAGGTGTTGGCCGTGTTCAGAGCAATTACAACCAGTTAAAAATAGCAAACAGCCTTGTGGCTGGTGCACAGTGATCCGAGCAGAAGTTGGCATGGGCATTTCTGTCACAGGACAGGATCTGCAGGTTGCTAAGTGGATTGCTCTAGTGGCACTCCACGTACTGCAACGGCAGAGATCAGTCTCAGTCACAAGTGAGTGAGATCCAGATGTGTGAGAATCGGGGTGGTCCTGAGAGACTCCCCTGCATAGGCCCACTGCCACAATCCGCAGCTGGAGGGGAAGGCTGATGCTTGGCACAGAGATTTCTCAGTCCTGAGTCAGAGAAACAGTGAGAGAAGTGATTTCTGCCTCCAAGACTGAAGACAACCTTGCAACCATGTTCTCTATTTTCACACAGGCAAAAGACCAAATCTTCTATTTGGAATTTAATTTATGCAACAGGATGGAAATTGTATATAACTTTGGATTGCTTTAGTCCTTAGCCTATATACTTCAAATACAGAAATCAGAATTGGTGACTTTTGTTATTTAAGAAAAAATAAACTATGGTTCAAGATTCAGGTGTTGTTTTCTTCATATTTCCTCAATTTCAAATTCCAACCTTTAATCCAGAAACACAAGGAAAGTTAGTGAGGCACAACCAAGAATAGCGGCTGTCTTTTTTTTTTTTTCTATTTTTTTTTTAAGAGAGATTTTTGCTGTAGGGTGCTTGCGCTTGGCTCAGAGTCAGAGAGAGACAGAAAGACAAAAAGGTGAGAAATCACTCTCTATGGGGGGTGGTCACACCGCAATCTCTTCTCCATTCTCCTCTCAGGATTTTGGGCATGCATGCACATGTACTTGGTGTGAGTTTAAGCGGCCGGATCTGGGACTTGAACTGTGGACAGCTATGTGGGAGTCCAGCGACATAACCATTACACCATGTGCTGGTCCCGCAGCTGCCGTTTAATGAGCAGTCACCGTGGATGGGGCACTCGGCTAAGGGCTGGGCCTGCGTGTGTGGGTCATTGTGGCCTCACAGCCACCCTCGTGGTTACCACTGAGAAGACTGAAGTGGGAAGAGGAGTAGGCTCTGGGGACAAGCCCTGACTCCAGAAACCTGGAGGCGGCTACCCTGTGTGAGTAGAAGTAGTAAGAATAGACTTAGCAAAAGCATATACATTTTGCTCCTTGCTGGCTTATTTATAAAAAGGAAAGGGAAGAATTTAAACAAAAGAAGGTCATGTCCTTTTTGCTTTTTTAAAAAGTAGAGGTTTTTTTTTTTGGGGGGGGGTCTTTTTTTTTTTTTTGAGACGTTTTTGCTATTGGGCGTGTGCACTTGCCAGAGAGACAGAGAGATAGAGAGACAGAAAGCGAAGAAATCACCCCCCAGGGGGGATGGCCATGCCTCAATCCCTTCTCCTCCATTCTCCTCTCGGGATCTTGGACACGCACGCACACATGCCTGGCGTGAGTTTAAGCCACTGGGTCCAGGACTCAAACCACGGTCGGCTACATGGAAGCTCAGCAACATAGCCATTACGCTAACTGCTGGTCGCATTTTTTGGGGGGAACAGTTTTAGATTTACAGAAAATTAAGAAAACAGTTTTCTCTTTTTATGTTTTTGTGGTTCTCTTTTGCTATGATGTTAAAGATACTAAATTCACAGGGTTTTCACATAGACGCTTTTTGGAAGTGAAAGTTTTTAAGGTAAAGCTTTATTATTTTTATGATCCTCAGTTTCATAACCAAGCAGTGACATTTTGTTGATAAGTGGCATCATAATTTGGAGGAGAGAATGTAATTTTTAGCTTTTTGTCCTATTGATTTCTCCAGTCAGGTCTTCCATTTCTGCCCTCATTCTAATGTCTGGTGAGCAGAGCCAGGAATGACCAAGAGTGGGAACAACTTGGGATTTGGAGGCATTAGCTTTGGGTTTGAACACCAGTTCTGCTGCTTAACTAGCTGGGCAAGATACCTTCTTTCTGAGTCTCAGTTTTCTCTTTCGTGAAATGGGAATAGTGGGAACCAAATTAGAAAAAGTACCCTTTGGGGCCGGCCCTATAGCACGACAGGTAAGCCCTAAGCATAGAGAGCCAGGTCCTGACAGGCGACCGAGGTTTGAATCTCAGCCCTACCACTCTGAAAAATGTGTGTGTGTGTGTGTGTGTGTGTGTGCGTGCGTGCGCATCCCCCAAATCCTGACAGGATGGAGAAATGGAGGTAAAGGGTTGCTGTGTGACCATGCTCCACTGGGAGGTGCTTGCCCTCTCTCTCCTCTCTTTCTCTTCCTCTTGCAAGTCCACATGCCTTTTGGCAATTAAAAAGAAAAGAAATGTTAATACTTTTAAAAAAAATTTTTTTTCTTTCTTTTGCTATAGGGCACATATGCTCACCAGAGAGAGAGAGAGAGAGAAGGAAAGTGAGAAATGATCCCCCAGCGGGGATGACCACACAACAATCCCTTTTTGTCCAGGGTCCTCTCTGCATTTGGGGCGTGTACCTATACACACCCAGTGTGATTTTTAAGGTTGCGTACCTGAGACTTGAACTGTGCAGTCAGTCATAGGGGATCCAGTGTCTTAACCTCCATGCCACCTGCTGGCCGCAATACTTTAGTTCTTTTCTTTTCTTTCTTTCTTTCTTTTTTTTTTTTTGATTAAGAATATCAATATTTATTTTTCTTAAGGTAAATTTTCTGTATCTTCAACATTTTCTGCTCAAAATTAAAAAGACAAAGCAATCTCAAAGTTTAGAACTAGATCACCTCGCCCTGTCTCTTCTTATCTCCCCCCAGTTCAAAATGTTTGCATCTTTTAATGGCCTGCATCCTCCTGGATCTGCAGTTCAGTTCAACACACTCAGGCCTTAGGACAATCTTCTTTGTGGTTTTAACCTTCTTCCAGAAAATTGGCTTTGTCTGCCCACCATAGCCACTCTGCTTTGGTTGTATGTAGCGCCTCCTTCCCTGGGCATACAGGGAATCCTTGCCCTTCTTATACTGGGTCACTTTGTGAGGCTGACGCTTGCCACGTTTCTTACAGAAAGTCCTTCGAGTTTTAGGTACATTGACCATCGTGGCAGTACAGCTGTCTTCACGTTGACAATGAGAAATCAGCATCCACAATCCTTGTCTGGTGCCGCTCAAGCCTAACAGGAAAGGCCAAAACTGTATTCTTACGATGAATACTTCCTACAAAGATGTTTATCTAGGCTAACATTTCTGTTTTATAAACCAGAGTTGATGTTTTCAAATATCAAAAGCGTTAACTAGTGAAGTTCAGTAAAATACTGGGGTAGATATTGGTGTGGATGGAATCTAGCAGACCTGAATTGGAATCTTGGCCTGCCCACTTAGTAACTGTGAACTTTCAGCTTTGCCTTTTCCCTGCTTTGGTGCTCAGGTTCCTTAGGTCCGACAGCAGAGACATAGCCTGATTAACAGAGGTGTTGGTCTGAGGATTAAATCAGATATTTGTTAAGTGTTTAAAACAGTACACCCACAGACTAGGCCCCCCGCATTATCATTTTTCTGTAGCCTTAAACCTTTCTGTGTTTCTTCTTGGAATTCCCTTCACCTCCTCTGTCTTCTAGGTACTTCTTTTTAAATTCTTTTAACAGGGGCCAGTTCCTTATGCTCAGAGACCTGCAGTTTTGGAAAAGGAAGGTAAGTTTGATAAATAGAATGGGCGATTAAGCGAAGCAACATGGTTTGAGTTGCAAAGTGTGGCTGTGGTTTTGGACAATGGTTACTTTCTGTTTAACTTCTGGCTTGAAGTTCACTACCAAAGAGGACTCCAAACCTGATTTGTTGATGATCATTTGATTCCTAGAGAGTATAATTAAAAAAAAAAAATCTAAAAAGCTGCTTTTTCCCCCTTTTTTATTTGCAGAATGCTTTATAAATCAGAGCCTAGGGACCTCTTTGAAACGCTCCCTCCCTGCTGCCTTCTCCATTCTTTGTGAGGTAATTCCAGCCCATCCCAGAGGTCTCAGGATAAGCACCACTTCCTCAGGAAGGGCGATCTGAGTCTCCGGACATGGGAAACTTGCCTTGATCCCTTGACTTCTTTTGTAACACATGTAGCCTTACTGTCACTTCTTCTTCTTCTTTTTTTTGAGACAGAGAATTTTGCTATGGTTGCATGCTCTGCCTTGATCCCTTGACTTCTTTTGTAACACATGTAGCCTTACTGTCACTTCTTCTTCTTCTTTTTTTTTGAGACAGAGAATTTTGCTATGGGTGCATGCTCTCATTGGAGAGACAGAGAGACAGAAAGCGAGAAATCACCCTCCAGGGGGATGACCACACTGCAATTCCATCTTCTCCATTCTGGGCATGCACGCACGTACACCCAGCATGTTTCAAGCCACCAGGTCCAGCGATGAACCACGGTTGGCCATGTGGGAGTCCAGCGATGTAACCATCACACCACCTGCTGGTCCCTACAGTCACTTCTTAAATGCACGCTTCCATAGCAAACTGTCAAGTCCACAATGTGGACTATTTTAAGTGACTCCAAATCTCAACAATTTGCCTCTATGTTGCTTGGGTAAAATATCCTTGTGATAAAAAAGAACTGCACAAAGAACCCTAAGTATTTACAGTAGTCATGCTGTTGGTGGTACAGTTGGAATTGTTAGTACTAAACTGTGTATTGTTACTATGAAATTGTGTATATTTGGAGGAATTAAGCACTTAATAATGAAAGATTATTGGAATTCTCTCATTTCTGGAGTTGGTGAAAACTAGGACTATCTGTGTAGGAGAATGGAGCAAAAAACCTCATAATTGAAATGGGAAATATCAATAGAAAATAATTAATTTTATTAAAAAAAAATGCCAGTTCTTTGCACCAAAAAGTCATAGAAACAATTTCCAGCACAACAATGAGCACCCCTAGAGTGCAGATTATGCTCCTGAAATACTATCTCTCACCAAAAGGAAGGAGGGCTTTTTAGAGAAATGGCTGATTCAAAGTTACAGAGGATGCACGAGTGGAGCTTACTGGGAAGTGGCCAGGAAGAGACTGAAATCTACCAGAATTCAATCAAAAAGATTTAGGAGCTTGAAGGGACTCCTGACTAAAGATGGGCCAATTTAAGCATCTACAAAGTTAATGACTGCAGTTGATTAAAATCCATCAGATATGAGATTAAAAATCATAAGTTCATAATTACATTTAAAAAGAAAGAGAAAGAAATACAGAAAGATGGGGAAGAAGAAAGGAGAGAGTGGCAGAAAGAAAGGGAGGGAGAAAGCAAGCAATCGGGTGCCATGGAAAGATGACAGTGAACGAAGTCATTATTCTGAAAACTGAAAATAAAAGGAAAGAATCTGTATTTACCCTGCCTTTTCTGCATGAATTAGAAAATTGGGCATAAAAGATCAAGGAAATGTATGTAAAAAAAAAAAACCCCTATATTCTAGCTATTAAATAAAGATAGAGTGAGTCTATCACCATTTATTTTGCAATCTCTAATAAATAAATGGATTTGTGCCTTAATTGAGCTACTAACATCACAGAAGAGAGACATTGATATTATTGATCTCCTGCTGGAAGAACACACCTTGCAAAAAAAAAGAAAAAATCAAGGCAGGAGATAAAAAGCAAACCCCTGTTTAGGTCTTACCTCCAATGAGAATCCTTTTCTTAGCACTCCAGATGTAACTAAACACCACCTCCTCTGGTACATCTTATCTGACATTCAGCTGTTTTAGAGGTTCATTCATTCGATTATTGTGTGGTTTCCTTGTTTCTATTATTGTCTTCCTTTATTTACTATCCACCCAGCAGTCAAGTGATCATTTTCTTTCTGTTTCTCTTTTTTTTCTTTTTCTTTCTTTCTCTTTCTTTTCTTTCTGTTTCTTTGTTCTTTCTTCCTTTCTTCCTTCTCCTTCCTTTCTTTCTCTTTCTTTTCTTTCTTTTTTTCTTCTTTCTTTCTCTGTTTCTTTCTTTCATTTTTGACATAAGGTGTGTGTGCTTGCCAGTGAGAGCAAGACAGAGAGAGGGAAAGTGAGAAATCTTCTCCCAGCAGGTATAGCCATGCTGTAATCTCTTCTCCTCCACTCTCTTCTCAGGATTTTAGGCACTCACACATGCATGCTCCTGGAGTGATTTTCAGGCTGTCCGGTCTGGGACTTGAACTGCAATCAGCTATATGGAAGTCCAGCACCTTAACCACATGCCACTTGTTGACCCCAGTGATCATTTTCAAATGTAAGTCAGAGCTTGTTGCTCCTCGGCTCTGAAACTGCCAATGACATCCCCATTAGTTATTATTATTTTTTTTTGGAGAGGTTTTTTTCGCTATAGGGCGTGTGTGCTCGCCAGACAGGCAGAGAGAGACATGGAGACAGAAAGCGAGAAATCACCCCCCAGGGGGGATGGTCACGCCGCAATCCCTTCTCCTCCATTCTCCTCTCGGGATCTTGGGCACACACGCACACGCGCTCGGCGTGAGTTTTAAGCCACCGGGTCCAGGACACGAACCCCGGTCGACTACGTGGGAGTCCAGCGACATAACCATTACGCTAACTGCTGGTTCCCCATCCCATTAATTCTTGAATCAAAGTTCTTTAGTATTGCCAACATGATCCTACAGAATCTGGTCCAAATTCATCACCTTCCACTCTCTCCCTAGCTCTCTGCTCAGCCACATGATCTTTTTGCCATCCTATCAATGCATGGACACACTCCCACTTTAACACGTGGGCATGGAACACTCTTCACCCTGATATTTGCATGACTCACTCCTTCAAGATCTCTATTCAAAGATGCCCTGACCAGAGGCTTCCATTGACTAGCCTACGTCAACACCAAGCACACACGCTCTGTTGTTCGCCTTAACTCACTTTATTATATATATATATATTTTTTTTAAAAAATTTATTTATTTATTTATTCATTCATTCATTCATCCCTTCATTTTAATTTGACCAGATAGAGACACACACAGAGAGAGAGGAAAGTGAGAAAGCAAGCCACTGGGTTCAGGACTTGAACCGTGGTCGGCCATGTGGGAGTGTCCAGTGCCTTAACCACCATGCCACCTGCTAGTCCCAACTTTATTATATTTTTGTGGCACTTATTCTCATAATTGTATCTTGTATTCAGTTTTATTTTTAATCTCTCTTCTGTTCGATTATAAACTCCAGGAGCAGGAATACCGTTTATGATGTTTATTTCTGTCTCTCCAGTGCCTAGAACAGTGCCCGTTACATTGTGGTGCTCAATAAATACTTGCAGAGTGAGTGAATGAGTGCATTCAATAGTTGCTCCATCACAGGGTATTTTACTGAACATCGATCTCGCACAACAGCTCATGGAGGGCGAGGAGCACGTTTTACTTAGCTTTTCATTACAGCATCTTGCATGATGCCTGGCACTCATTAGGTCCTCAATAAGTGCTTTTTTGTAGTATTAACTTATCTTTAGTGATTTTTATACCTCTAGCTATAAGACTATTTCTAAAATATTAGATGATCTATATTGTGTGTGTGTGTTACAAGGTGTCATCGGATTCCTAAATTGAATTACTTTCAAGAATTACTTTATTTAACTTTATTTATTTATTTTTAATTTGACCAGAGGGGGACGGAGTGAGAGAGAGAAAAGCCAGCTGCCAGGTCTGGGACTCGAGCTGCAGTTGGCCATGTGGGAGTCCAGTGCCCTTAACCACCACACCATCTGCTGGCCCCACCTAAATTGTGTTTCTGTAAGAAAAAAGTATTGGGATCAAAAGTCCCATAAGAAATAAAATCATTCCTTTATAGAGCGACTTCTAAAGACTAATGAAGACACAGAAATTAAGCATGCCAATACTTGGTCAGACATTCAGTAGAAGACAATGAGAATCTTGGGATAAACCACAATCACACCTATGGATCTTGATATGAAATAGTGTCTCTGAGAATGAATGTGTCCAGAGGAGATGCGTGGGGACAAAAAAAAGATCTCCTGCAGTCACACCCTCTCAGAGCCACTAGGTGGTGCCCTTAAAGACTATGGTTTTCATTTATGGATGCGGAGAAATATCTTACTAAACTTTTTTCTTCTATTTTTTTCCTTAAGTTTCTATTGTAGGGCACTTGCTTTTGCTGGAGAGAGCCAGAGCCAGAAAGAGGAAGAGAGAGAAAGAGAGAGAGAAAGTGAAAAATCACCTCCCAAGGGGGATGGCCATGCTGCAATCCCTTCTCCTCTCCTCCATTCTCCTCCAGGGATTTTGGGCACACATGCACACTTGCCCGGCATGATTCAAACCATACAGTCGGCCACATGGGATCCAACCAACTTAACCTCCATGTCACCTGCTGGACTCCTTATTAAACTTTAAAGTAAATAACTCTTACTTTTTATTACAATAACATTGCATAGTTATTGTAGAGCACTTAGTAAATACAAATAGTCCAAATGAAGAGCCAGTCATCCAGAATGTTTCCAGAAAGAACCACCGTGAATAGTATAAGTATACTCTAATAATAGTTAATAATAATAATAATTACTTACATTTAGTTGGCTGCTATGTGTCAGATAATGTACCAATGCTTTCTCTCTCTTTTTAAAGAATTATGTTTATTTAACTTTATTTATTTATTTTTAATTTTGACCAGAGAGGGACACAGAGAGGGACACAGAGAGGGAAGGAAAGTGAGAAAGCAAGCCGCCAGGTCCAGGACCCGAACTGTGGTCGGTCATGTGGGAGTCCAGAGCCCTTACCACCATGCCACCTGCCAGCCCAACAAATACTTTCTCTTTACCAGCCTATCTATATACAGTTATACAATATATGGATAGGGCTTCAAAAAGTTCATGGAAAGTGCATACCATGGAATAACTATGTGTGAATTTCAAAATACTTTTGCGCCAAAAATATTTTAATTCCATTTTCTGCAAACTTCCTGAAGTGTTTTTGTACAAAATAGTTACATACATATTTATGAGTATATTATATTAGGTTTAAATTTGATAACCCAGTGCATAGCATACGAATAACAAATAGCGATTGAATGAGTTCTTGGGCATTTAATGGTATAATTCGTGAAAGGCACCTAGCCCATCTGACACTGACTAAATAGTAGGTACATATGACTATATGTAGGAACATTCGTTCGTTTGTAGGACGACTCCGAAAATGTTCTCCATTGCAGTTACTCTGAAAGAGCCACGCGAGAGACTGCCTCTGTGGCACAACAGGAATGCACTGCTGAAGACAGGCTGGATCCTGCACGGCAACTGGGGTTCGAATCCTCAGCCTGGGCAGCCAGAAACACGCCAGGATCCTTTGGTCTGGGGGCCTGGGGGAAGGAGATCATAGGGTGACCAGAGGCTCTGAAGGGTGCGTGTGTCTCTCTCTGTCTTCCTCTTACTTGCACATGTGCACACGTGCACTGTCATGAATAAAGAAGAAAAGTAAGGACTGGCAGATGGTGTGCTGGTTAAGGTGCTGGACCCCCACGTGGCCAACTGCGATTTAAGTCCCAGACCTGGCAGCTTACTTTCTCTCTCTCTCTCTCTCTGGTCAAATTTAAATAAATAAAGCTACATAAAATAATTCTTTGAAAATAACAAAAAAGAAGAAAAGTAATAAGAACAAGCTAAGCTGAATTGGTTGATGGATCCAGTAACAATTAGAAATCCAAACTCAGCTTCTTCTTTGACATTCTTACCTTTTCATCCTTCTGCATGTGGTCTAAAGATTTGTTCTGGGCTCAGGAAGCTTTGTCCCAGGCTGGTAGAAGACTGAAAAGGAAGCCAGTGTGGAATCTGGGCATTTCTGCTGTCCAGGGTCACACAGTCAGTGGGACGTACAGAAGTAATACTGGGTGCTGGGGGAGGGGGGCAGCTATTTCCAATAGAACCTCTTGGAATTACTAAGTGGTTAGTGGAGTCTATTCATATCCTTTTCCTGTATCTCCAGCCCCCCTTTTCTCTAAGACTCAGCCACTTCAGTATTTATACCATTTGAGGTTACTTTAAATTGACTTAATAAACATCATTGAGGGGGCTAGTAGGTAGCATGGTGATGAAAGTGCTGGACTCCCACATGGCCAACCATAGTTTGAGTCCCAGACCTGGTGGCTTGTTTTCTCACTTTCCCTCTTTTTTCTCTCTCTATCTCTCTCTGGTGAGTGTACATGCCCTATAGCAAATTAAAAATAATAATTCTAAACTAATCATTTAAATCAATCAATCAATCAATGCTGTTGAGTTCCTGTGAACAAGATATTGTGTTAGTACGTGGTGGGATATAATGTCTCCGTCTTCCAGAAGCTTTCAGGCTAGTAGGGAGGTTAGGAAAAGTACATATGTGCAAGATGAGCAACCTCTTCCAAGTCTTCTGACTTCCAGTCAGTGAAAATAGAGAGTTTGTCAGTGTATGATAGGGGCCATCTGCATCAGCTTCACCCAGAGTGTTACACATTTTGCATCTCAGGTCTTCTGGATTGGGATTTCTAGGTAGGGGAGGGATATACTTACAGTAATCATTGCAGGTGTTTCTTACACACTGATGTTGGAAAGTCTCTGCTGTAGCCTCCTGAGATAATTGTAGACAACAATGGAAATGGAAAGGAAGGAAGAATACATATATTTAACATGCTTACTACATGACAGATGCTCTACTAGCTACTTTGTCCTTCGACTCCTCTAAAGAGTAAGTACTATGAGAAACTATTATCATCATCATTCTCCTATTTTAGAGCTAAAGAAACTAAAGCATGGAGAAGTTAAGTAACTTACTTGAAGTTACACAGAGAAAATGGCAGAGCCATGATCTGAATCCATGTGGTTGGATTCCAGAGCTCATGTTTTTTTTTTGAGAGAGAGGTTTTTGCTATAGGGAATGTGCGCTCACCAGAGCAACGGAGAGAGACAGAGAGACAGAAAGCAAGAAATCACCCTGCAGGGAGATGGCCACACCACAATTTCTTCTCCTCCATTCTCCCTTCAGGATTTTGGACATGCATGCATGCACATGTGCCCAGCATGAGTTTCAAGCCAACAGGTCTGGGACTCGAACAACCACGTGGAAGTCTAGCAACTTAACCACTATGTCCCTTGCTGGTCTCCAGAGCCCATGCTTTTCAGCACTGTACTCAAGTCAAAATGATAACTTTCAAAAAAGCCTCAAAGAGCATAGGATAGGTGCAGAATACCCATGTGAATAGGCACAAGATGATTTATTTTGAGATGTGATAACCATTAATAACTATTGGTTCTCATTGGTTCCTTTGAAACTAGATTATACTGTTTTTATTCTTCCAAAGTCATGTGGGTGGTTTTCAAACAGAGCATAACAGTAATCTTCTAAGCACATTTTCCAATAATGTTGTTCATAGGTATTATTTCATCTAATCCTTGGGACAACTCTGACATAACAATCGACTTGATTACAAGATATGCAAAATATTCTTAGAGAGCGTAAGTGATGTTTTCCTAGTACACACAGCTATTAAAATATGGAGTTAGGTCTGTTTTTATTCAAAATCTGTTGTATCAGCAGAGATGCATTCAGCTACAGGTAACCGAAACCTCAGTAAGATGACTTGAGCAACACAGAAAGGCGTTCTCCTATGTATCTCACATAGCACCAGGTCCTGAGGCAGGCTGGTTAACTCAGAGGGTCAAGGATGTCATCAAAGTTTTAAGGTTGACTTGCTATTTGCTTGTTCGGACAATTTATGGGTCAAATTGTGCCCCTTAAAAGGAATGTTGAGTCCTAACCCCTAGTACCTCAAAATGTGACCTCGTTTGGAAATAGGATTTTTATGGAGGTAACAGAGTTATTAGGTTGTCAGGAAAGTCATGGCATGCTTTTCTATGCAGAAATGTGTCATGACTTTCCTGATGACCCAATAAAATGAAGTCATTAGGATAGACCCCAATCTGATATGACTGATATTCTTATAAAAAGGGGAATCTTGGGGCCAGTCTGTGGTGTAATGGCTAAGGTGGCTGACTCTCACATGGCCAACTGCATGGTGAGACTTGGACCTGATGGCTCAAGAAACACTCTGGGTTCATGTGTGTGTGTGCACCTAAAGTTCTGACAGAAAGGAGAGCTAGAGGAGAAGGTTGAGGTGTGACCATGCTCCATGGGGAGGTTCTTTTTTTGCTTTCCCCCTCTTTTTCTCTCTCTGTCTCTCTTCAATGAGTACATGTGTCCTCCAGCAAAAATAAATAAATAAATAGAAAAGAGGTAACTTGGACACAGACACTTATCGAGGAGAGATGATGTGAAGAAACATAGAGAGAAGATGGCCTTGTGATTGGAGCGAAACAAACAAGGAACACAGTGATTTCTGGCCAACACCAGGTGTTAAAGAGCAAGAGATCATTCTAACCCAGAGTGAACAGAGAGAGCATGGCCCTCCTGACACCTTGATTCAGACTTCTGCCCTCCGGAACTATGAGGTGACATAGGTGCATTGTTATGGCTGCCCTCAGAAACTATTGTTCCTGGATCCAGCAGGGGGCATAGTGGTTAAGGAGCTTGACTCCCACATGGTTGAGCACCTCAAGTCCCAGACCTGGCAGCTTAAAAATCCCACATGGCTGACCACTTCAAGTCCCAGACCTGGCAGCTTGAAAATCATGTGGAGCACATGTGCATGAATACCCAAAGTCCCAGGAGGAGAACAAAGGAGAAGGGACTGTGGTATGCCCAACCCTCCTGGGGGGTGATTTCTCACTTTCCCTCTCACTGTCTCTCTCCAGTAAGTGGATATGCCCTGTGGCAAAAATCTGAAAAAAAATCAAAATAAAAGTTTCTAATAGAAATTGAAGCTCTGTGTTTGACTCAATGCCCAAGACATAATCAACTTTTTAACGGGCAGCTGTCATGGTGCCACAGGAGAAATCTTCCATCTGCAATCCTTTTTTAAAAAATGTATTTATTTCTATTCATGATAGAGAGCACATACGCACACATGCGAGAGAGAAGCACTTTGGACAGGGTCTCATTCTGCTGCAGTTCTCTTCTGGCCTCCCTCCAGCTCCTTGGGATCCTGGACACCCCTGTGTGTACTCAGTGTGTTTTCAGGCCAAGCTGGAGAGCTGGACCCGTGGTCAGCCACGTGGCTTCCAGTGCTGCAGCTCAATTTGCTACTGACTGTGCCACCAAGTGGGCCCGTCTTCAGTCCTTTACGCTTTCAGCATCGAATTTTTGTGAAATTCTTCTGTGAAATGAGAAGGCTGAGGAAAGGGCTTATGACTTCTTTTGGACCTAGGATTTCTAGAGTAATTTGGAGGATATGCTCAGCTCCATCCTTCATGAGCTCCTTGCTTCTGCTTCATCTAGGAGAGTCGGATGTACGGTTGCTTGTGTCTCCCATGCAGGCTGTCCAAGCAGCCTCCCCGAGATGCTGCGGCGGGACATCTCGGTCTTTTAAAGCAGATACGGTTCTTTAGTGCATATATAAGGGATGCAAAATCCATTAAAGGATCCTGAATATGTTGGGGGAAAAATATGACAGGATAAGTATGATGTAATTTAAGTATTTTGGCACAGCAAATGGAAAGAAATTACATTTCCTATTATCTTCCAACAGTTATTGAAAATGAAATGAAATATATTCTCTACTCCCCCCAAAGTCAAGGGTTTTCTTCCCCCCGTAGATGCAATTTTTCCTGCAGTTTGTTCATTTGGTATGCATTTCCCTCCTTACGCGACATGGAAGCATTCTGTTATGAAACATTCAATGAAAAAAGAATGGACAAAAAAAGTATACTACTTCTTTAAAATATATTGCAAGAATACTCATTTTCAGCTTTTTATTGCAGCACTAGCTGGTATTCTTGCATGCAGTTTTGTAATTTATTCTGAACATTCTACTTAAACCTTTTTTCAATAGCATGATTTTATTAGAGTCAGCTCACTGGACTTTCCCAAAAAGGTATTTAAGATCAAATAAAACCAGTGCTTGGAAAAATATCATTACAATATGAAAGCAGTTACAAAAACATTAGTACTGCAAAGTTTTATTTCAAATGGCTGAGTTTGCTGCACCCCGGGTTATGATACTTCTACTTCTGCAGAGATACTTCCCGGGGAAATGGAAAAAACTGTCATCTTAGCAGTTTGGGCATGTGGTGGGGGGCGGGGGGTGGGTGAAGGTGTAAAAATTTCAAGTGAGGCAGCAAAATTTTTAGAGGCTGGCACTGATACTAAAAATCAATTGCCCTCCCTCCTGAACCCCACCTCTTTTTTTTTCTTTTTTTTTTTGACAGCTTTTTTTCCTATAGGGTGCATGCACTCTCTGGAGAGACATAGAGACAGAAAGTGAGAAATCACCCACCAGGGAGAATGGCCACACTGAAATCCCTTCTCCTCCATTCTCCTCTTGGGATTTTGGGCACGCACACACATGCACCCGGCGTGAGTTTTAAGCCACCGGGTCCAGGACTCCAACCGCGGTCAACTACGTAACCATTACGCCATCTGCTGGTCCCCTGAACCCCACCTCTTAACCCATACTTCTCAACTACTCGCCATTTCTCAACTGCCCCTGTAGACAGGATAGGAACCTTTACGTTAGCCTTTGCCTAGAAACAAAGTGCTATGTTTTCTAGATTGCTTTCCCAAACCACGGAAGGTACCTTTTGAAGATATGAGTGGATTGATTATTGAATTATTACTGAATTAAATATGTCAGAGTATTAATATTAGACTTCTTTGAGGGTTTTGTTGTGTACCTAGTAAGCTGTATCTCCATGTGTCTTGTTGGGCAGGTGATGGTTCTGAGCACCCGGTCTGGTTGCACATGGAGAAAACTCCCGTTGGAAGGCTTAGCCTTGATGCGTCTTCCCCGGGGAGCTTCACGAACAAGTGTGGTGATCCTCAGGCTCCAGGGGTGACCATGATAATTCTTCCCCTTCCTCTCAAGTGCAGCTCCCTGAGGTTATCCCCCCGATCACCTTGAATCAGGCCAAGGAGAGGACCAGCACCCTACTCTCCACTCAGGTAAAGAAGTGAGCACCAAGACAAATATTTTTCTTACTCAGTTGTGAATGCCTCTCTCCCTTCCCGGTAATTGACAGCTAATGTGACTGGAAACTAACCCGAGGTGGGGAAGAGGCAGCCATTCCATGGACTTTCTTTTCAAGAAGATTGCTGGCAATTAAAATGTGATGTTTATCAGGGGAAAAAAAAAAAGGTGTCATTTGTCATACAATCCAAATCATCCCTGGACCAGGTGTTTGCATTTTAGAGGAAGTAATCTACTCTCGGTTGTGCAGCATTTAAGGTGTGTTTAGTAAAGATGAGATCAATCAGTACTTCTAGACGCTGGTCTTTTCATGCAATTCTGCTCCACAGTATTTCTCCCAGCCCTTTTCCTTCAAGCATCAGATCTATGGCAAAACACCGGCATCCCTTAAGTTTGCAGATTAGGTGGTTCCTACGTGGACTTTCAAATGCGATTTTAAAATTGCGAGTTACTATTCGTATTACTTTTCTAAGGAGAAATATGCTTAAAAAGTAAAGTCTTTATTGCTTCTTAAAAGGCCTAGCACTCTGTGATAAATTCTCATATTTTGACTGTTAATATGTTTGAATGAAAATTATTTATACATTTGGGTGAGGTTGAGTGGTTTTCATTTGATTGCTGCCTCTGGAAATGAAAGCAGAGTAGCAGGAAATTTACATGTCATGCTGTGATGTATATCCAGATTATGAGATGATTGTGCGGCAGACGAACCCCAAGTAAAATCATTCCCATCAAACTGTGACAACTGCAATTCCTGACAAGGCCTCTTAGTTTTGGGGGCTATTATCATTGTACAAGAATATAATCTATTGACAGCAGGGCTGTTTAATACATTTAAAGGCAGACAGTGGAAGAAATCTTAACTGTTTTCATTCGCCACTGCACAAGGGTGCAGATCAAAAGTGAATTATATTTAAAAATATGCATGTATGATGATAAGATGCATGACATTCATCAACCTGTTTAGTCATGGTTAGGCTGAGGTGGGGAAGAGCCAATATTACTGGCATATGTGGTCTGAAATAGAGACGTGAGACTGGGAATTATATCATTGCCCAGTCAGAGTGAGCAAACGGGGCAGACATTCTATTTTAATCCCTGTTCTCTACCTGTCTAAGCGTCAAGCGCCTTCCATGCCTGTAGCAATGACTTTGGTTCACCTGGGGCAGATGGAGGGCCTGTGGATCTTTGCCATTTTGTTTATTAAGTGTCCTTGTGTGCACCATGCTGCTTTGCACCTGTACGGTGGGGGATCTGGAGAAGAGTAAGTCACTACCTTTTTTTATTTTTTTGAGAGATTTTTGCTATAGGGCATGTGGTCTCACTGGAGAGACAGAGAGACAGAAAGCAAGAAATCACCCCACTGAGAGGATGACTATACTGCAATACCTTCTCCTCTATTCTCCTCTTGGGATTTTGGGCATGCATGCACACATGCTGGCATGAATTTCAAGCCACTGGGTCTGGAACTTGAACCACAGTTGGCCATGTGGTACATTTTCCTCTCAGGATTTTGGGCATGCATGCACATATAATTGCATGTGTTTCAAGCCACTGGGTCCAGGACTTGAACCTCAGTTGGCCATGTGGGAATCCAGCATCTTAACCACTGCACCACCTGCTGGCCCCAGTAAGTCATTATCTTTAAGGAATCTAGTGAGAAAGAGAGAATGACATATGTGTTTATGTAAACTGGGGTGTAGGACAGGAGGCAAGGTCTCAGAAGGGACTGGAGGCAAGGTCTCAGAAGGGACTGGGTATGGTATCTTTCTGTCTCAGGGTTCCACATTACACAAATGGGGTGTTGGTGGAGGGGGCTGCTTTTAGGCCCTAACCCACAGGTATGAAGGGGGCAGGAGGGCTGTTCCAGGTTTCAGACTACTGAAGTCCACCCCGTGGTGTAGTAACGTCAGGGTTCAGTGTCAGTAACTTTCAGTTTGGTCCCTTATTGGAAAACTCTGGCATGACTGTGAGGAGCAGGATGGTTTTCTATGTGACAGGGCTAAAAATAAACCACAGCAAGGAGTCGAATTCCCAAATTCATTAAAACGCTGCAAACCGCAGTGCTGAATTCACTTATTAAAACAAAAGATGTTCAAGGGTAGTTAAAAAAAAATCAAATAAAGAGGCCTGATGAATTAATGGCATTTTTCCTGGAGGACTTGGTTAATCAGCTAATATTCAGTTCATAAGATGAAAATGACTGAACGGAGACCTAGAAGGGAGAACAAAGGGAATGGAAAAGGGTTAAAATATCCAAATCTCCACTCAGTTGCCAGAAATACCTTCTGAGTCTCCTGCCCCTCTCCACTGCTTTGGAACAGAAAATGCTTTTTTAAAAAATGCCACACCCACTTGTCTTTCTCCTTAAAACCTGAACTATTAAAGTGATGCAAAATTATTTTTAGTGCCCATTTCAAAGGTTAATCATGACAAGAGGTTTTTTTTTTTTTTTTTTTTTTGGAGAGGTTTTTGCTATAGGGCGCGTGCGCTTGCCAGACAGAGAGAGACAGAGAGACAGAAAGCGAGAAATCACCCCCTAGGGGGGATAGTCACGCCGAATCCCTTCTCCTCCATTCTCCTCTCGGGATCTTGGGCATGTACGCATATGCGCCCGGCATGAGTTTTAAGCCACCGGGTGCAAGGCTCGAACCGTGGTCGACTATGTGGGAGTCCAGCGACATAGCCATTACGCTAACTGCTGGTCCCCGACAAGAGGTTCTTATCCTTTGCAAAGTTTTGTAAGACTCCCCTGAGAGAAGCAAAGATAGGCCCCCTATAGGGCATAGAAGTCTGATGAGGTCCTGGTCCCTTTGGAGTTGCCAGGCCAGGACTAAAGGGTTACTGAAGTGGAAATCCTTCAGAGGCTGGCCCAGGCCCTCTGGAGGATCTCTAGACTTTGGTGGTGGTAGCCTGGGAAGGGACTGTGTTAAGAAGGAGAAGGGAGTGAGCAAAATGAAATCATCCAATGTCCCCCTTGACCCTCACTGAGATAAGAAAATGGAGCATCTTTGAGTGTTAAGAGACACATCATTTGAGAGTGGTGTTAGTTCACATCATTAAACATGTATTGACTGCCGACCATGTGTCAGAACTGCTTGGGTCTTTTTTTTGGAGAGGTTTTTTTTTGCTATAGGGTGCTTGCACTTACCAGAAAGACACAGAGAGACAGAGAGACAGAAAGTGAGAAATCACCCCCCCCTCCAGGGGGGATGGCCATGCTGCAATCCCTTTTCCTCCATTCTCCTTGGGATCGTGGGCACGTGAGTATAAGCCACTGGGTCCAGGACTTGAACCACAGTCAACTACATGGGAGTTCAGTGACACATCCATTATGCTAACCGCTGGTCCCAGGACTGCATGGGTCTTGATCACCCATTATCCGAAGAATTTGAGGTACAGATTATGGTAGGAAGATCAAAAATGGGTTAAGAAGGACTTTGAGTTTCAGCCACTGCAGTGTGAAGGCATGGGGCATGGAGATTGGCACAGAGCAATCATACCATACATTGTTTTAATAAGCTATTTTAAAAGAGGTTTAGATTTACAGATCAATCAAAAATAGTATACAGTTTCCTTTACTTTTTTTTAAATAGGAAAGAGAAAGAAAGCAAAAGGGGGGGAGGGGCAGAGAGCGAGTGAGAGAGAAAGGTATTCATGACAGGGTCTGGCTATGACAGTCCTCCACTCCAGGCTCCCAGTTAGCAAGGGTCACAGTGTGGGCTCCTGTGCCTGGCCTGTTCAAATTGGTCTGAGAGCCCAACCCCGGCTTTCCATTGGCCCCTTCTGGAGCAGCAGTGTCCTACTAATTGGGCCACCATGCTGGACCTCCCTGTTATTAACATCTTTCATCAGTATCATACATTTGTTGCAATTCATGAACCAATATTGACATATTATTAATTAAAACCCATACTTTATTCAGATTTCCTTGTTCTCACACAATGTCTTCTTTGGTCCCAGAATCCCAATCAGGATACCATGTTACATTTCGTTTGTCACATCCTTGGTCTCCTCTTCACTGTGACAGCCCCTCAGGCTTCCCTGGCTTTAGACGAACTTGACAGTTTTGAGGATTACGTCAGGTATGTAGTAGAATGTTCTTCAGTTGAGGTTTGATGTTTTTCTCAGGAGTAGACTGAGGTTACTGATTTGAGGAGGATGACCACCGAGGTGAGGCGCCATTTTTATCACATCATGTCAGAGCTGCAGACTATGCACATAACTTATCCCCCTCGATTTGACCTTGCTCACCTGGCTTTTCTCTGCAGTTCCTCAGGTTTCTCCACTCCCCCAACCCCTCTCATGTGTACTCTTTGGAAGGAAATCACTAGCTATTGTCCACACTGAAGGACAGTGAGATGTGTCCTTGGGTTGCTTGAACTGAGTGTAACAAGGCATGGGTGGCCATCTCCTGCCTTGTTTATGGGGAAGCAATGAAACAGGTCGGAAGAGAAAGAATAACAGAACAAAGACAACAGAATCCAGCTGCTGGGTGGGGGTCAGGGGCGCAGAGTTTGCCTTGTTGGTGGAGGTTTCTAGTACTTGGTTCTAGTCCCGTGGGAGACTCAATTGCACTTCCTGTTTTGAGATGGGAGACCCAATTGCACTTCCTATTTTGAGACATCTGCATATGCTTATAACCTCGGCATCCTGTATTTTTTACCTCTTAAACTAGTTTGCATAATTTTGGTACTACATGATTCATGTTGCCTAAGATATCTTAGGATTTTATTTGTTAAGTTCATTTCATTCATGAGAGACAGTGTATATGCATGAGTTGGGGAGGCACACTTGACAGTCTGGTCATACCATTCATTGACCCCCTTCCACTTTTCAGTCTTTGGCCTGCATGCACCTGGCTTGTGTTCAGGTTGAGCCAGAATCTGACCTGTTATAGCACTGTAGTTCGGTATGCTACTGTCTGTGCCACCAGGTCTGGGCCATGTTTTAGGACAATTTTCTAATTACCTTTGAAAAGAAAGGCTGGCATCCTTTTCCTGAAGCTGTGATACTGGTGTACACAAGTATGTAGCAAAGGGAGCCGGGGAAGGCTCGCCCCCTGTCGGAGGGCCGAGGCTTTAGAATGCAGGCGTCACTTACCAGCTCAATGACCTTAGGCAAATTGTTTAGACTTTGGCTTTCTCACTTATAAAATAGACATAATAGCACCTACTCCACAGGGATGTGCAACAATTAAAGGGGAAAATGTATACATCCTCAGCAGAGCGCCTGGCACGTGGCTTATACTAACAGTTGTGACAGTCCCCAACTTTCTCTCATAAGTCCCCCTTTCTGTGAAGCAGCCCTGACTCACCAAGGCAGAATGTCACCTGCTCAGAAAGTCTGATTCGTGTCTGTGATGAGGTGCATCTTCCATCATATTGTAATGATTTGCTTATTTGTTTATCTCCACTCGAACACAGTTTCGTTCTCTGCACGCATGGTACTGAGCACAGGGGCAGGGACACACAAGATACCCAACATGTGTTTGAAGAATAAACAGGCCCGCATTTGCTATTCAGTGCCAACAGGTCGTGGGCATTGCCTATCATGATTAAAGTACAGGAGTCCAGCTGAGAGGCCAAAAGGTGGTCACGGGAGGAGCACCCGATCAATTGCGGCAGTCTAACTCGAGCTTGCAACCTGCAGGTGAGGTAGAAAGCAGAGCATGGACTCTGACCATCAGGAATTACAACGACTTGTTTATTGTCACAGTCCCTCAAGAGGCAGAGAGGGGGCAAGAAGATGCAGAGGCCTTTGGAGACCCATTCAGTGCCCTTCCCACCGCAGAAGCAGTAGGGTGAGGGCCATCTGCCCGGCATCCTGTCAGGCTAGGATGCACACAGGGCGCATGGGAGTTGCTACTTCAAGGAGGGAGGAGGGCAAGAGGGCTGCCTCCTTGCGGAGAGGGGCCCACAGAATTATGGCTTGACACTTAGTTTGACAGTACCGCAGCAGACCCTGTCTCAGCGGGGCGGGATCCTGGGAAACACAAGCACAGCCCCGCAGAACTCATCACCAGCTGAGACTTACAAATGCGTCTGAGCTTCGTACTTATCGAACACACACAGAGTGTGAATATCAGGTCATTCGGCTGCGAAATCATATCAACAAAGTTAGTTATGTTTAATTTAACTGTTGAATGGAGGTTTAGCAATTTGGGACCGCAGCCTTGATGAGGAATGGAGAATAGGTAAATCAAACACTGAATTCCCTTCTCTTAATAGCCTGGGCTCCGCCGAGAGGAAAAGGCTGACCTGTGCTATCTCCCCTCTGCCCATCCTCATTAAACACCCAGCGTTCCCAGTGTGGGCTTGTTTTTCCTAATCTGCTCCAGGGAAGAATGAATTGCAGTGTTGGATCTTGGGGCCCTCCAAAGGAGCCCTTTTAAAGCTAGAAAGAGTGAAGACCCACGCTCAGGCCTTTTTTTTAAAAAAAAAAAAAATAATTAAATAATAATAATTATTTTATATATATTTTTAGACATTCATTCACTATAGATCATTTGCCTTGTAAAAAAAAAAAGGCCTAACATGAAATAATTCTCTGGGGCCCGTAGGTGGCATTGTGGTTGGGGGTGCTGGACTCCCACGTGGCTGACTGCAGTTCAGGTCCTAAACCGGCAGCTTGCTTTCTCCCTTTCCCTTTCACTCTCTTTCTTTCTCTCTCTCATTCCATTCCTTTCTGGTCAAATTAAAATAAATTAATGAATAAATCAAGTTAAATAGTTGTTTAAAAAAATACTTTTCTGACCAGTCCAATTGAGAATACTATACATGTTATCATTAACAGGTAATAAGCCATTTCTGTGTCCCACAAATGTCATGCCTCTCTATTTGTTCTCCTGCTTTTCTTCCCTTCACTGTTCCCTTCCCCTTGCCCCCCGCCACTTCCACACTGTCTTCAGCAAATGTAACTGTTTCCACAGCTTCTATCCCTCCAGTATTTCAATCTCTACCATAGAGTGTGGATAGTCGGTCTATGTTAAGTGCATACATACATTATCTTTCTTTCATAGCCCCCAGACCTTTCCTTAAGTACTTTCCTAGGGTGACATTAAACAGTCTTATCTGTATAGATGGCAGATGTGAACTGTGGGTTGGGAAGAGTGGTCTGGTGGGGTTGCACCCTGTCACTGATGAGTATTACGTCTCTGGTGGGACATTGAATGCCATCATTTCATGTCCCTTTTCTCCCTCTCTTTCTGATGAAGTGGTTCCCATGACTGCCATTGCATGAGAGTCAACAGGACACGATGGGCCTTTAGGGGTGGCCAGGTCTTCACTGAGCAGATTTCCTGCCCTGGAGGATGTCCGTCAGCCTTGGCCCTGCCCGCCTCCACCAACATTGTGACCATGGAAACGTCTCCATGAGCATCCTGCTTGAGAACCATTGTTTGTTGATCTGGTCAATTTTCATAAGCCAGGAAGCAGAAGCAGGGAAGAATCTTCATGGGAGGAAGTTGTCATGACATTTTGTTTAAAGATCTGAGAATCAAAGGAATAGAATTAATCTACTGAGAGGTGGGAAAGGTACTCAGTTTCCCTGGCCTGCCTCAGACCTATAGTCTGGAAAAACAAAATACTTTCCCTGATGTCTTTTTACCTAGTGGTGGTCATACAGTCCAGTCAAGGATTCATAGGTGGAAGTCTACTGAACTCGGAGGGTCTTGGCTTTCCTGTTATTGGGGTAAAATAGAAGTGGTACATTTGGGGCCAGCAGGTGGCATGGTGGTTAAGGTACTGCACTCCCACCTCACTGAGCACAGTTTAAGTCCCGGAGCTGGCAGCTTGAGAGTCAAGCCAGGTGTGTGTGTGTGTACATGTGCCTAAAATCCCAGGAGAATGGAGGAGAAGGGATTGTGGCATGGCCATCTTTCTGGGGGGCGGGGGATCATCTCTCACTTTCCCTTTCATTGTCTCTCACTCTGGCAATTGCACGCACCCTATGGCAAAAACCTTAAGAAAAAGGGGTTGATGGTGGTATAGTCTCTCCTTTTTTCTGCCTTGAATATAAATGCGATGGTTGGAGCTACAGCAATTATATTGCAACCACGAGCAGAAAAGCTATCTGAAGCAACGCCAGCAACGGCCTACCTTCAGAGTTCTAATAATGTGAGGAAAAACAACCTATTTGTTTAGGCCTCCCAAGCCTTGTGGTAAGAGAGAGAAAGCATTGATAATTGATCAATTATATTTATAAGGTTCATTTAATAAAGAAATACTTTTAAATCATTTAATATTGCTAAAAAATGAGATGTGTATGTGTGTGTAGAAATATTTCTACTGTGTAATCCTTCCTCGAATACCACAAAAACTTAGTTACAGAAAAAATACTCAGTTACTGGCAAATGAAGTCCTGCTGCTGCTTCTTACAGCTCATGAAACTAGAGGCAGAGGATGGAGAGGGTTTATTTCTGCAACTGGTTAGAGGGCGAGAGGCAGCAAACACCATCGATTATCTCAAAAAGCTCAACATTTCCTCAGGATTTAGAGATACAAGACACAGGCAAGCTTCCCCACTACCACCAAGTCAATTTTGTTTTCCCCCAAGCAATTATCCCGATTCCTGTTTTACTTCCAATACTCACTCCTGGGTTCTCCTCTGACTTTTCCCCAAACAGATCTTCCCGTGATGCAGCACTAGGTCAGACAGCTCTTACTAGAGGCCTTTCTTGATTTTAAAATGGCTACAGCTCTGCTAAAGCTCTAAGCTGGCCTGTTGCAAGAGAAATGATTGCAAATTGTTCATAGTATTTTTCTTAACAGAGTATGTCTCAGGCTTGTCTTCTTTACCCTGCTCTACTTTATAATTCCCAAACTTTGTTCAAGAATGATTGAATTTCATTTATTATTATTTTATTTTGCTCTAGGGCATGTGCACTCACCAGAGAGAGAGACAGAGAGGGAGGGCAAGTGAGAAAACAAGCAGCCAGGTCCGGGCTTAAACCATGGTCAACCATTGGGACCAGCAGGTGGCGTAATGGCTATGTTGCTGGACTCCCACGTAGTCAGCCGCGGTTCGAGTCCCAGATTCGGTGGCTTAAACTCACTCTGGGCGCGTGTGCGTGCATGCCCAAGATCCCAAGAGGAGAATGGTGGAGAAGGGATTGTAGCATGGCCATCCTCCCTGGGGGGTGATTTCTCGCTTTCTGTCTCTCTGTCTCTGTCTGTCTGGCAAGTGCACGCACCCTATAGCAAAAATCTCTCCAAAAAAAAAGAAAAAAAAAAAAAAAAAAAAACCGTGGTCAACCATGTAGGAGTCCAGCGCCCTAACCGCCATGCCACCTGCTGGCCCCTTTTCCAAACTTTTAACATAGCTCTATCATGCTTTCAAACCAGATAGCAATGTGTGTGTGCCTAATACACACCCGTATCTAAAGGTACCGCAGCCTCTGGGCACAGTGGGAGGATAGTATCTGCATTCCCAAGAGGCAGTCCTCTCACTATATCCAGCTTCCTTGGGGTGAGCTCAGGCCTCTTGAGGGTCTAACACTCTCCGTGATGAAGACTAGACGGACACCGTGGGCATGAACCTTGTGATAGTTACACCGTGAAGCAGGGAGCACAAGAGCTGTCTTCAGTGTGTGCAGGGCTCTCCTGTGCACAGCGGGATTAACTCCTTTCTTCATTCGTTCACCCCAGACGATTACCGAGGACAGTCTGCCAGGCACTGGGCCAGGACATTATCAGCCCCGCAGAGCCACGGTCTCTGCCTCATAAAATGTGCAGCTTACTCATGGAAGTAATGTCATCACATGATGGCAAGAAAATGCCATTTCAAGCGATGGTAAAACCTTGGAAGGAACAGCAGAGGGAGCTGTGAGAGACAGAAACCTAAGTTTGGACAGTTATTCCATGTCTTGCCTGAAGAAGCCTTGTTTGAGCTGAGGTCTCAGAGCTAACAGAAAAAGTGAGCAAGAAGGAGTTTCAGCCATTGGCTTTTGCAAAGGTCCTGGGGCCAGAGGGAACGTGGCCTGAATGCACACAAAGAGGCCTGGTGCCTCTGGAGCACAGAGCATGAGGCCTCGCATGGCCAGTGATGAGGCTGGGGAGGCAGGCCTGGCCACGTGGGATCAAGACTCCAGTTCTTGGCTTCCTCAGGACCGTGAGATATCATGGTGGGCTCCAATAGAATGAGAGAAATGATTTGTGTTGTGAAAAAGTCCC
The DNA here is from genome assembly GCF_000334495.1 of Tupaia belangeri chinensis. Taxonomy (NCBI): domain Eukaryota; kingdom Metazoa; phylum Chordata; class Mammalia; order Scandentia; family Tupaiidae; genus Tupaia; species Tupaia belangeri. The sequence continues at coordinate 2,278,307 of NW_006159690.1, forward strand.
TCTGGTTGCTCTGGATCTGCAAGGACAGGGGCCCTGTCCTTCATCATTCCAGAAGAAACTAGCTTCCATGGATGGAAGTGACAAGGAGAGAGATTTTGGCTAAATATAAGAAACAAACCTTCTCGTTATGAGGTAAATAGTAACTGCCCCATATTCAGTTATCACTAATTGGGAGACACTATGCTAAGAATTTACGCACTGGCAGTATTTTTCACTTAACCCTTACAACAATCTTAGGGGGCAAAGACTATTGTCACTGCACTTTACAGATTAGGGAGTTGAGGCTCAGAGAGGTCAAGGGGCTTGCACAGCGTCATCCGAGTGATTTGTGGTAGACCCAGGACTGACACTGAGTTCTGGCTAATGCTAACACCCCTTCCCTGTGACTGAGCCACACTGCCTCCTGCCACCTAACAGAGACCTGCTGCCCAAGGTGTAAAGGGAGGAGCTGGACAGTGACCTCCCCGCAAAAGGGCTCCCTCCATTGGGAGGTTTTGAGTTTTTAAGAGTTCAGATGGGGGTTGGGACCAGCAGTTAGTGTAATGGCGATGTCGCTGGACTCCCATGCAGTTGACCGTGGTTCAAGTCCCGGACCCGGTGGCCTAAACTCACGCTGGGCGTGTGTGCGTGTGTGCCCAAGATCCCGAGAGGAGAATGGAGGAGAAGGGATTGCAGTGTGGCCATCCTCCTGGGGGGGTGATTTCTCGCTTTCTGTCTCTCTGTCGATGTCTATCTGTCTGGTGAGTGCACACACCCTATAGCAAAAAGCTCTCAAAAAAAAAAAAATAGAGAGAGAGAGAGAGAGAGAGAGAGTTCAGATAGGGGCTAGCAGGTGCCATGATGGTGAAGGCACTGGATTCCATATGGCCATTCCACAGTTCGAGTCCCAGACCCAGTAGCCTGAAAAACATGTCAGGTCTGTGTGCACTGAAAATCCTGAGAGGAAAATGGAGGATAAGAGATTGTGGCATGGCCATCCCCCCTGGGGGTGTGTGTGTGATTTCTCACTTTCCCTCTCTCTCTCACTCTCTAGTGTGTGCACATGTCCTATGGCAAAAATCTTTAAAAAAAAAAAAAAAGAAAGAAAGTAAGTTTGACCTGCTTCTCGCTTACCCAGAGAGGGTTTGGACTCTGGAAGAAAGAGGCATTTTCTCCTCGTGTCCTTTCCTTTCCTAGCTGGAGATTCCATCGTCCACCTTCCTTCCACCGTATCCCCACAAAATCACATTCTTGGAGACACCCACGGTCCTCGGGGAGAAGCCAGGGGCTGGGAGTTGTGCTCTGAGAGCTTTCAGGGGAGAGCCGGGGGAGTTCTGCGTCCGGCTTTCACAGGCACTGGAGGATGGCGACGCCATCTTGGAGCTGAGGAGGTGCAGAAGTCAGGGCTCAGGGCCACCCACTTTTGCAGAACTGAGCCTGTGCCAGCGTAAACTACCCGGATAAGGAACCCCTTCCATTGTTACCAGGTGTCACCGATTCACAGGAGGGGTGTGAGAGCTGAAGAAGTCATCAGGCACCTTTGGCTCCTTTCTGAAGTCAGAGAGCAGCTGCCACTCCATAACGACCCTGAGCGAGATGAACATTTTGGGAGAAGGGGTAATTTTAAAATAAAGAAAAATGCTGCTTCTCTGCAAGAAAATTTGACCACTAACTTCTTTTGACAGGTGTAATAGACTGTGGTGGTTTTGGGGGGAATGCATGGTGTAAAGTAAAGCAAGAGAGGTAATAAGCATCTTGGCATTTATTCTTTATGTAGGAATATTTGTTCCTCAAAGTCAGACTACGTGGAATATTAGCATTTGAATAAATTATTCAACACCTTCTAGAGAAAGCAAGGGGAAAAATCTTTTCAGCATTATAACATGGCAATCTACAAGGTAGTAGAAAAAGAAGGCTGTCATTTTTTCTTCAATTACAAAAGGCAAATATTTATTATTTATAAGTATTCGCCTTGTATAGGCTTAAATGTTATTTATGAACCTGTTGCACAGTGATTTTCAATGTAACTCATTATTTTTAGCCTTAGGGTGTTGTAAAGGAGCATGGATATATTTAATGACACTCTGCTAGTCAGCGCAATTACACTGTAATCATTATGTAAAATGTGCTATTAATTAAACCAATTTCTAGTTAGAACATTCGCTTCTGCAGGGCTTAATCTTAATCTCCAGCAATCTTTCTCTCTGTTTTTCACCTATTAATTATCTGATTACTTTTTAAGCTACATGTGATAAAATATGTTTTTATTTTTAAGCTTAGCACCATCAATTAGGAGTATTTTTGGCAAATGAATCTGGTGTGGATGGGCCCAAGGTTTCTCTTTCTTACGCTGGAAACAGGTTTTAACAGGTTACTTTAGTGAAGTTGGGTATTTTCCTTTTTTTCAAATCAAACTCTTCTATCTTCCTTTTTTTTTTTTTTTCCTAAGTAGCATTATTCACAAAATGTCTTAGTTTCATGACACAAATAGTTTCACTTTATTTGAGTCCTTCAGGTATTGAGCTGACATGCTTTGAAATGTCCTTTTCATAGGGAGAGCTGGTGAGATGTGATACTATTTGACCTTAGCATTACATTTTACATCAGCATTTTGCTAAAGGAACTGGAAGTAGGTTAAACAGCTGACGTTTCTGGTGGGTGGAAGAGGCAAGTAACCTTCACCGTGAGGCCTCCCGCTTCTCTTCCCAGAGCCCGGACGGTTCCCACCGCTGTGTTTTCAGTAACAAAGGGGAAGAAACTCACTTCCGAATCTTTACTAATGCTTCGTGCTGATGAAGGTTATAACAGCATTTTTTTTTTTTTTAAGTTCCTCTGTCTGTCTCTGATAAGGTCTCCTAGAAGGGAGGTAAGAGACAAAGGAAGGGCTTGCCATGCAGAAGCACGGCCGTGGGAAGTGGAGAACGTTTCCTGGTCTTCACACTTTGCGCACCAACCAGCTCCTGAGAGGGGCATGAGAGTTTTAAAAATCCTGAACAGGGACCAGCAGATAGTGTACTGGTTATATTGCTGGACTCCCATGTAGTCGACCACAGTTCAAGTCCCAGACCTGGTGGCTTAAAACTCACACTGGGGGGGGGGCAGCAGTTGGCGTAATGGCTATGTCACTGGACTCCCACGTAGTTTACCGCAGTTCGAGTCCCAGACCCGGTGGCTTAAACTCACACCGGCCGCGTGTGCGTGTGTGCCCAAGATCCCTAGAGGAGAAGGGAGGAGAAGGGATTGCAACATGGCCATCCCCCCTGGGGGGGGGTAATTTCTCACTTTCTATCTTTCTGTCTCTCTTTCTGGCAAGCGCATGTGCCCTCTAGCAAAAACCTCTCAAAAAAACAAAAACAAACAAACAAACAAAAAAAATCCTCACACTGGGTACATGTGCACCCAAGATCTTGATAGGATAATGGAGGAGAAGGGATTGTGGGGAGGTCATCCCTCCTGGTGAGTGATTTCTTGCTTTCTGTCTCTCTGTCTCTCCAGCAAGCACACACACCCTATAGGGAAAAATAAATAAATAAATAAATAAAGCCTAAACAGTTGAACAGAAAGATTCACCTTGGACTAAGAAGAAAATAGATCCCAGAGGATTCACTTTTCTTTTTAAAAGATTTTTGTCTTAGGATGCTTGTGCTTCCTCAAGAGACAGAGAGACAGAGATAGTGGGAAAGTGAGAAATCCAGAGGAGTCATTTTCGAAACATAGCACGGGTCTCTGAGACGTTCTCTACAATACTCACCTGTGCCCTGTAGGTGGAACAAAGCACTACATAAACCTGTGTGGGAGTTACATCGACGAGAACTGAAGGCACAGGTTCTTGTTTGTATTTAACTTCCTATGTGGGGCCAGCCCCATGGCACAGTAAGCATAGAGCTGGATCCCTCATGACTACCCAGATCCCGCACGACCAATGGTGGTTTCAGTCTTGGCCCTGTTTACTTGACACACACACACAGGGTCAGGGCTGGAGTGGGGACAAGCAGTGGTGTGGTGCTTAAGGTGGTTGGATCCCACATGGCTGACGGTGCAGCTCAAGCCCTGGAGCCCGTGGCTTGAAAAACATGCTGGGCTTGCATGCACGCATACCCAGAATCCCAAGGGGAGAATGGAGGAGAAGGGATGATAGCATGGCCTCCTCCCTGTGGGGTGCTTCTCTTACTTTTTGTCTCTCTCTGGCAGGTGCACGAGCCCTACGACAAAATTAAAAAAAAAACAACAAACAAACAAACAAACAAAAAAACTAAAAGAAAAATACAGTAGGTATGTATGTATGCACATGTGCCCCGAATCCAAATGAAATGGGAAAATGTGGTTGCCCACATTCCATTTGGGAGTGATTCTTCTCCCTCTGGTGAGGGCATGTGCCCTCTAGCAAAATAACTAGTTGGATCAACAGATAGATCAATTCTTGTGTATATCTACCCCTCTACAAAGCATAGGGCTTTGTTTTCCTTATTTAAAAAAGATTTAATTTTATTTATTATCATTATTTTTTAATTTGACCCAATAGAGACAGAAAGAGTAGGGAGGGAGAAAGGGAGAAAGCGAGAAAGCAACCTCCCAGGTCCGGGACTTGATCCTGGTTGGCCATGTGGGAGTCCAGTGCCTTAACCACCATGCCACCTGCCAGCCCCAGGGCTTGGTCTTCGACCCTAAAATTTCTGAAGCTTGGCTCCATGAGACCTTTTGGAGGGCCTGCGGATCCCCATTGTCCCTGAGTACCTAATGAAATGTTTTGATTCATCTTGTTTGCTGCCTGGAGTTGACATTGGCAGTATCAATCACTCCCTGCTGGTAGATTAACATGGCTGCCCCTGCCTAATCCACCTGTCGTCACTCAGAAGAAGTTGGGAATCAAAGTTGTGTTATTTACGTACTCCCTTTACTTGTCCCATACTACAAAATTTCTACCCTGACACCATGTGCTAGGGAAAGGGATTTATCTCTCAATGTGAGGCACCCACTGAACCAGTATCAAATCCAGCAAACAGTTACTATCTTATGAAGCGTCCAGTGAAGCCCTGTGGCCTTGCTTCCACATGATTAATTTCCTTTGGTTGCTGGTTTAGTTACAACACAGACTTGCTGTGAAAAGTTATGTGGTGTCAATGTCAGAAGTTCTCTAGTTGAAGAAGAAAGGAAAGGAAAAGGGGCTAGAATTTTGCAGGGGAATTTTTAGATGGAGCCAAGTTCAAAAACCTTAATAGAAAAGATTGATAAGTTGGTTAAGAACTTTATATTATTAAAAAAACACTGTATACAACAATATTCTGGGAGAAAATATTTACTTCATGTGTGACAGAGGGAAGGCTAATGGTTCAATATACAAAGAGCCTTTACAAATCAAGAAGAAAGCTAATATCCAATTAAAAAAGAAAAAAATAAAAGCATGAACTACATAGAAAAAATATACTAAATGGTCCAGGAACGTATGGAATAGATATTCAACCTTACTCCTATTTTATCAAATGCAAACCAAAACAACAAGGATAGAGACCAGCAGTTAGCATAATGGCTATGTCACTGGACTCCCATGTAGTCGAGCGCGGTTCGAGTCCCGGACCCGATGGTTTAAACTCATGTTGGGCACATGTGCGTGCGTGCCCAAGATCCCGAGAGGAGAATGGAGGAGAAGGGATTGTGGCATGGCCATCCCCCCAGGGGATGATTTCTCACTTTCTGTCTCTCTCTTTCTCTCTCCATCTTTCTGGCAAGCGCACGTGCACTATAGCAAAAACCTCTCAAAAAAAATTAAAAAATAATACTAGAAAACAAAAAAGAACAAGGATATATCATTCTTACCAGGTGAAACTTTTAAAGTATAATAATATTGGACTTAGAGAGAGTGGAAGTAACAGCAACTCTTTATGTATATATATTGGCTTGTCAGAAAAGTCATTGTATTTTTCTGCATTGTATGCAAAAATGTGTCATGACTTTTCCTACGACCCAATATATCAAATGGTAAGATCTCCTCAAATGGAAATTTAGCAGTAACTATCAAGATGTAAAATGTGTCCACTCTGACTTAATTTCATGCCAAGATGGCGACATTCCCATAAGAAAGCAGCAATATATGTTTAAGAACATTTATTATAACCTAACTTGTAACTGGTGACGACTAGAAATACTTAAATGTCCATGAGAAGAGGCTAGTTACATAAGTCATGGCAACTATACCATGATTAGGCAGATACATAAGAATAAGTAGTTATATGTAGAGATATGAAATAATTTCCAGGATGCATTAAACATATCTGATAAGGCAGGTGGACCTTGCTCTGATTTCAGTCTGTTAAAGACTTGCCTCCGCCCATTATCTTTTTTATTATTATTTTAAAATTTGCTATAGGGCATGTGCACTCACCAGAGAGACAGAGGGAAAGTGAGAAAGCAAGCTGCCAGGTACAGGAATTGAACCAAAAAGGTTGGCCATGTGTGAGTCCAGCACCTTAACCACCATGTCACCTGCTGGCCCCCCTCTCATTTCTTGAATTGTTAACACCTTTCATGAATGTGGTACATTTGATACAACTGACGAACCAGTATTGGTATGTTACTATTAACTAAAATCCGTGGCTCACGTTAGGGTCTATCCTTGGCATTGTACGATTCTATGAGTTTTGGCAAGTGTATGTCTTGTATCCACCATTACATCCTTCCTATTTAGCCCTCACTCCCAAACATCCCTGAATCACTGCAACCACTCATCTTTTCACTGTTCATATGCCCAGAGGACTTTTAGGTTTTTAGAAAAATTTGACAACCTTTAAAATTACCTGCACAGGTTTATCACAAAATGTATACAGTTTAAAATTCATATATCTTCTATTTTAAAATTGTATTCTCAAATACTATAAAGGGTGATATTTACATTACTCAGTTAATTTAGTGTTTGTATAGATATTTATTCATTCATTCATTTGCTCTTTTCATTCAACAAACAAACAAATATCTGTTGTATATTTTCTGTGCCAGGCATTGAAATGTACCAAAGGGAGACAAGATAATTCACTTTGCAGGTCATAGGATGCAAGCTAGGACAAATGCAACCAGTAAGTATCTAATCTTAAGAAGAAAGATCCCTGGCATTCACTGAGCACCCACCCACTATGTGTTGCACAAGGCTAATAACCTTTAGATACATTATTGCATGTAATGTTTACAACAAGCCCTGGTAGAGAAGTTGTTGTGATGTGGTCCTATTTCAGACCCAAGGAAACTAAGCGGCTTGGCTAAGTCTCACAGCTAATCAACAGTGAAGCTGAAACGTGACCCTGTGTTCTTTCCAGCTCCAGCCCCCATACTTCTGACCCCTCCATAGTACTTGAGAATGTGGCAGTCTTGCGGTCCTCCCCTTACCCCCTCTTTCCCCTGGCCTCACTCTCCCCCCCACCGCCTCCGCCTCCGTACCACCTGACTGACTGTCCTCGTCCTTTCCTCCCTCCCCGACCTGGCTTGTTCTCCACCCCGGCGTGTTCTGGATGTTCACCTCTCACTTTATACTAGCGTGTTAGTGTTTTTCCTACAATTCCTGCCATGTTCCTGTGCCATCTCTGTGTTATTTTCTTTAATCTCTTTCTTTGGTTCCACCCACTTTTTGTGTGGATCGCCCTAAACAATACTGCTCAGCAATCCTAAGAGTGAAGGTCTAGTTAATGCATGCTTTTTTAAATGTATGCTAAAAGAAATACTACACTATTCAAACAAAGAATCCCGCTGTGTTTTCCTACTTAAGATCATCTCACTATAGTCAAAGGAGCAAACGCCACACTTAGGGAAACCCAGCTCTAGCTCAGTACTTTCCAGAAGGTTAGGACTTCATCTTATGCATCCCGTAGCCCTAGAATGTAGCATCGTTCTCGGCACGTAGTGAATGCAGGGCCAATGTTCACTGAGTAAGCCAAGTAAGGAGTGAATGAATGGAGTTTCCAAGACGGTGTCTGGACTTCCATCACAGCTTTTCTGATGTTTATGGAACAGGTGGCTGTGGAGCCAGAGAGCAGCGGGACAATTCTAATTTCCATGATGGGGCCAGAGCATCACTGTGGTGTCGTGGTCACTCAGGGGAGATGTAGGCAGCAATGCAGGGAGGGTGTGCAGGCAGCTAGCATCGTTGGGTGGGACCCACAGAGGACGTGGCAGTTGCCCACATGGCATGAATTTAAGGGGCCCCGAGGAGGGGAGGGTCACTTGTCTCAGCAATGAGCGACCCATTCCTTAAATGGGAAGCATCCCTGTCTTTCAAAATATAAGTGTCTCAGGACAAGGAGTTGATGTCATGGCTATGTCACTGGACTGCCATGTAGTCGATCGCAGTTCGAGTCCTGAACCCGGTGGCTTAAACTCACGTGGGGTATGTGTGTGTACGTGCCCAAGATCCCTAGAGGAGAATGGAGGAGAAGGGATTGCTGCGTGGCCATCCTCCTGGGGGGTGATTTCTTGCTTTCTGTCTCTCTGTCTCTCTCTCTGTCTTTGTGGCTAATGCACTCACCCTATAGCAAACAACTCTTCAAAAAAAAATACGCACACACAAACACACACATATATGTCTCTAATTCATTCATTTGTTGTATATTTTGCCAGGGGGCACGCACATTCACTGGAGAGAGAAATAGGGAATGAGAGAGGGAAGAGAAGGGAAGAAAAAGGGAGAAAGAGGGAGAGATAGAGAAAAAAAAAAAGAGAGAGAAAAAGCACCCACCCCATGGAGGGGGGGGTCACACTGCAGTCCCTTCTCCATTTCTCTCTCCTTTAAGGCTTTTAGGTTCTCACACACACACACACCCAGCGTGTTTCTCGAGTCACTGGGTCAGAACAGGGTGCAGTCAGCCAGGTGGGATCCAGCAGCGTAACCAGCACACCACCAGCTGGCCCCCTAATTCATTTAAAATAAACTGATGCTTGGTCGTCCGGAGGTAAGGCCCCTTTGTGGCTAGATTTGAGAGACTCTTGCTCAATATAGTCCCAGCTCTGCTCTCAGTCTACTTAATATTGGCAAACTGGGGGGGGGGGGGGGG
>NW_006159690.1:2288296-2305716 GCF_000334495.1 Tupaia belangeri chinensis
CCTCTCAGCCTGCTTAATATGGGCGACCTGGGGGGGGGGGGGGCGCGGGGAGGAATGAGAGGTTTATCAAGTGCCAGGGCCCACACAGAGAAGGAAGCTTTTGGAGGAAAGAACGGGCAGCCCATGAGTTCCAGCCGGTGAACCATTTGCTGTAACTCTATTTCATTACACGTTGCTGACCCTAATGATGGTCTGACGTGATGAGGGCAAGGACAGTCTGATCAAGCGGACATCCATTTCTAACTGTCGCCCCAAATGCATCGTGCCTAGTATTGTGGTGGGCTTTTTATTATTTCCCGTAGTCCTCACAGCAACCCAACTCCACCTTAGCGGGGAGGAGGCCCGGACTCGGGAAGCTGAAATGACTTGTCGGAGGTCATTCCAGCCCTAAGTTGGTGGAGCTAGGAGTTGGCCGTGGACTCGTGTTCTTTCCGTACCCCACTACTTCCAACACAGCCTGTGTCAGGAGAAGCTCACCCCTCCCACTTCTAGACCTGCAGAAACTTCGGACTTTCAATGAGTCCCAAATGTCTCCCATTGTTAGAGACGTTTGTTACATGGGACCAAAAAGGTAAAGTAAGTAACTCATCGCTCGGCACACAGAACGTGCTCAGTGAACGGGCTAGCAATAATCTCAGACACGGTATCGGTGGGGTAGGAATGAAATGTTATCAGACTCGAAACAGAAGAATTACAGGGCAATCTCGGGCCCAGAGTAGGTATCATGAAACAATCAGTATAATTTTCTTCACCTCAAGTAGCCCATTTTGTGGAAATGCACGTTACATTTTACGGAAACGAATGCTGCTGAAGAATTTGAGCAGAATGGTAGAATAACTGTATTTCTATTATAGAAGGGTCACTCTTGACTTCTGTGTTGAGACTGGCCTGAAGCAGGCACAGAAAGCCTTAGCAGGTGCTATTTAGTACAAGATGGGTCGAGACGGTGGTGGCTTACAACCGCGGGGTGTTGATGCGGGTGGTGAAGAGGCCAGGTTCTGGTTGTATTTGGAAGGTAAAGCCAGATGGATCGCCTGATGCTTTCAGAGTGGAGGTGAGATGGAGATGCCAAGCGTGGCCCTCAGATTCATGGCCTGAGAAGGGAGTTGCCGTCAACCAACTCCCTCCTTCAGTAACTACGTCTGGAGAGATTGGTATAGCCTTTCTTTCCTACGGACACAAATCTAAGGAGGCACCTAGCCGAGTTACTGCCTGAAAGAACTGCTGTGGTGACCTCACCCACAATAGCAATAAGAAGGATAGTGAGTAGGGGAGGAGGCACAGACAGCTCTCACACCATCCTCGAGCGCTGGCCATCCTCGGCCTTTCCTACCTGTATTTATTCATCTCGCCCTTACTCCCAGGGCCCAGGGAATACCTAGGCCGGATACTTATGAATGTACATTTAGAAAATATTTTCTCTGTTACAATCTCTCTTGGAGCACGTCACTGGTCCAGGCACTTGGGAAGCAATATGCGTTTCCTGAGGGCCTCAGGCATTTTCCTCCCTAACTTGATTTCCAGCTCGCTTCCTTCCAGATGCATCTCGCGAACATATTCAGGCTCACACAGAGGAGGAAGCTTTCCGAGGAGAGGGCAGGCGGCTTGCAAACTCCAGCTGGTGAACTGTTTGCAGTAACTCTATTTTTAATATACATTGCTGACCCTAATGATGGTCTATTGAGATGAGGGCAAGAAATGTCTGATCAAGTGGAGATTAATTTTTGACTCTGTCGCCCAGAATGCATGAAAATGCACTCCTTTTTCTATTTAGACTCCCAGGATGCTTTGATTGATTGACTAGTTTACAAATGAAGGTGATAAAATTAGGTTGAAGACCACATACATTTCTTAAAATGAGGCTGGCTGGTCGTGGAGACAATGAGGTTTGGACAGATTGTATTGCTGGTTTAGGCAATCTTCTGAGCATGTCAAGATTTATAGACCTGTACTGTAATGTTACAATTGCGGCTCACTGATATAGGTTTCTTTTCAAATTCTTTCCCATTTTATTTGAAAAAGGCCATTAGAGAGTTATAGACTATTGAAAAAGCTTTTTCTTTGCTAACCCTTAATAAACTCTTCCAAACAAGGACTACTGCATTTTTATATTAAATTTAGACCCAAATCTATAAAACATGCTACCCCAGGTTGGATAATTTGATTATTATTATCTAAATGGAGTTATGGTTCATATTGGTTTGCAGTAATGTACATAGTAAATAAAATGTAAGTTGAGATTTGTATAAGATCACAGGACACGGGCTTTTCTTTTTGTTGTTGTTGCTGGATTTTTTTTTTTTTTTCCTATGAGCCCTTCCTTGTAGAATTTCAGCCAATTTTCCCTGAGAAGAGAAATTAAGCAGAAAAAAAAGGAAAAAAGGGAAAGAAAGAAAGAGGTTTCCAGGGTGAAATTAATGCTGTGTTGTGCTAAAAACAAATTGCTATTAATATCTACTTGTTCTCATCACGATAGAAGAGAGCTACACATGTCTTAGGAGTTACCCAACTAATAAGATTTACCAAGGGGACCAAAAAGTATGAGAAAATACTCAGCAGAATTAGAAACAATTATTCCATTGTAAGTTATGATGTGAGAAATAATAGATGAGATTCTGCAGTTATTTATGAATTCGTCAATTCTGTTTCATACATTTTTGCCATCAAAATAACTTATGAAATCATTTTCCAGGCCCATAGCATTTTATGAGAGTTCTGTACTTGGTTAAAGATTTTCTTCTAGGGCTTTCTGCAGCTACTGTGCATTCTTTGGTGATGCCCAGATTTTGACCTAAGTTTTCCAACTCCAAGGGCCACTGGCAGTGCCAGAGCCTTCCCTAAGGTCACCAGACTGGGGCTGCACTGTACACAGAGATGTTCTGAGGATTTTATTGAGTTTGGATGGAGGGACTCAGAGAGGAGTGAAAGTGTTGAGTACAGTGACATGGAGAAGGGCTTGGCCTAGGCCTGGCAGTAAGTGTTCAGGAGGTCGTGACAATTATTGCCATTCCTAATATTATTTTTACTATGACTCTTGTTTGTACAGGCAAGACCAGCACAGTAGGAGCCCAAGCATAGTCTAGACTGCTACTAACATTTTGTAGGACTTCTGTCCATCCCTTGCCGACTCTGTTCCTCTGTCCTCAGGACGCTCAGATATTTCCAGGGGACTGTTTCTTGGGGCTAAAACGAAGTAACAGACATGAGAGTTCTTTGAGAAGTACAAGGTACTAGGGACATCGGTAATTATTTTAATCATTTCAGGTGCCTGCTTTCTGGCCTTTTTAAAAGTGGAAAGAGGACCGATGTGAACGATCAGTAAGCGTGGGGGACCTTCTCTAACCACCCAGGGCAGTTTATAAGGGGGTTGCCAGTGTGAGTGAAAGGATTTAAGGAGGCTTGGGGTCAAGCGGTTTGAAGAACCCAGCAGAACACCAGACCGCTGCCACTGATTTAGTTTAGAAGTGGATGAACTTTGAAATGCAGAACATCATTCCTGCAGAAGGTCGTCATATTTCTTGATGATTTACACGAAGAAGTCTGGGACTGTGCCGGGTTCATTTTAGATCCTCCAGTGCCAAGAGAAAATATGCTGATGGAAGGGATAGTGCCTGGGTGGCTGGTGACAACTCGGAGCGCCAGAAGAAGTGGCAGAAATGAGCTGAGTCGCTTTCCGCAAAGGTGCTGCTGCCACAGTCAGGTCTTCTCTGCCTCTCTGGAAGGCTTTGCACTTGGGAATTTGTACAGCAGCTGCTTCAGTTGACTGTGACACATGCAGAGACGCTGGACCAGGCTGCAGCTGGGACACAGGTTGTAAGCTTCCCCGCAACTAGAGGCCTTGGGAAGAAGTCCTGCACACTACGGCTTGCTGTGGAGGCCACACACGCAGCTTACGTGGTTTCCAGAAATGGTCTGGATCTCACCTCAGGACAAAAGGTGGAGCTGCCTCTGGGTTGAACTGCCAAGAGATGTCCACACATTAATATTTTAAAATTGTATTATGTTTCGGAGGTTTTTGCTTTAAGGTGTGTGTGCTCATCAAAGAGAGAGAAAGAAACAGAAATAGTGAAAGTAAGAAATCACCCCCCCCACCCACCCACCCATTATGGTATGGGGATAGCCATACCACAATCCCTTCATTTTCCTTTGGGATCTTGTGCATGCACACACATGCACTCGGAGTGATTTTCCATCCACCGGGTCTGGGACTCAAACTGCGATCAGCATGTGGGCATCCAGTGACATAACTGCTATGCCATCTGCTGGCCTCCACACATTAATATTTTAAGTGTTCAAAGGCTGTGCCAATTTTCTCAACGACATTCTGTTATTTAATTAAATAGGTCATTTATATGTTACAGTATATTGTGTTGTGTTTTTTTTTTCCTTTTTGTTCCATGAGTCTATTTTCATTTCAAGTGGAAAGAAAGATGACGGCTGTATACATTTTTAGTTGTTATGAACTGACTCTTGTGGAGAGAGCATTGCCATCACTGCAGTGCAGACCAGGTAGAATCCTGCCTGGGAGAGGATGGGCCCTTCAGGAAAATCACACTGAGTGGGAGGGGGCTGAGTCCAGGCCTCCAGTGGGAGCCAACCCGAAGAGCCGAGGGTCCTGGAAATGTGAGTGGATCTGGAGGCAGGGGTTCGTCGGCACCCTATGGGTCCTCCTTCCAGCAGGTGGGGCACATCCAGGGTGGTGATGGCCATGTGCCCGTGTAGGAGGAAGGTACCTGCTGCCTTCCCACTCCGTCACCCTTCCAACCCCCCCCTTCCCCCCCCGCAGGGTACAGTGACGCCATAGGTTGTGGTGAGAAGAGACAGCACATTCCACTGTCGCATGGTGTCATTAGCCTATTGGTAATCTTTCTGAATGTTTGCCAGAAAGGCACGAAATCTTAGCAACAGAGGTATTTAAAGGTTTGGATAAGTTTGGAACACAGCGATTTTTCAATCTTATAAGCTAGCCAATCCAGGGCCCTGTTAGTCTACAAGTGTCTGCCATCTTTCTCAGGGTGTCAGAGAAAATCGAGTGACGGATCACTTTTCGGTGTCACTGCTCGAGACCAGTGACAATCAGTGAAATGATTGTGTCTGCCTCTACCCCCCCCCACCCACCCACCCATTATGGTATGGGGATAGCCATACCACAATCCCTTCATTTTCCTTTGGGATCTTGTGCATGCACACACATGCACTCGGAGTGATTTTCCATCCACCGGGTCTGGGACTCAAACTGCGATCAGCATGTGGGCATCCAGTGACATAACTGCTATGCCATCTGCTGGCCTCCACACATTAATATTTTAAGTGTTCAAAGGCTGTGCCAATTTTCTCAACGACATTCTGTTATTTAATTAAATAGGTCATTTATATGTTACAGTATATTGTGTTGTGTTTTTTTTTTCCTTTTTGTTCCATGAGTCTATTTTCATTTCAAGTGGAAAGAAAGATGACGGCTGTATACATTTTTAGTTGTTATGAACTGACTCTTGTGGAGAGAGCATTGCCATCACTGCAGTGCAGACCAGGTAGAATCCTGCCTGGGAGAGGATGGGCCCTTCAGGAAAATCACACTGAGTGGGAGGGGGCTGAGTCCAGGCCTCCAGTGGGAGCCAACCCGAAGAGCCGAGGGTCCTGGAAATGTGAGTGGATCTGGAGGCAGGGGTTCGTCGGCACCCTATGGGTCCTCCTTCCAGCAGGTGGGGCACATCCAGGGTGGTGATGGCCATGTGCCCGTGTAGGAGGAAGGTACCTGCTGCCTTCCCACTCCGTCACCCTTCCAACCCCCCCCTTCCCCCCCCGCAGGGTACAGTGACGCCATAGGTTGTGGTGAGAAGAGACAGCACATTCCACTGTCGCATGGTGTCATTAGCCTATTGGTAATCTTTCTGAATGTTTGCCAGAAAGGCACGAAATCTTAGCAACAGAGGTATTTAAAGGTTTGGATAAGTTTGGAACACAGCGATTTTTCAATCTTATAAGCTAGCCAATCCAGGGCCCTGTTAGTCTACAAGTGTCTGCCATCTTTCTCAGGGTGTCAGAGAAAATCGAGTGACGGATCACTTTTCGGTGTCACTGCTCGAGACCAGTGACAATCAGTGAAATGATTGTGTCTGCCTCTACACATATCTGTAATTGATTGCCTAAACCCTACGACTCTCTTTCCCAGTTGATATGATGGAACATTGGAGTGAAATCACTCTCGATGAGGAGGAGCCGGGTCCATTTGTTATTTACTTCCCTGCCTGCTTCTCTCTCCCCATCCGGTGCCAATTGTCCCCCAAGAGCACATTATGGTAATCAGCCGGAATGTATGTATAGGAATCAATCAAGGTGAGAGTCGTTGCAAGAGTTATGACATTACAAAGTCTGTTTGTAACTTTTGATTTATGGAAGATTTTCCATTTTATAAATTGGGAGTGAGGCATGTTGGGATGGCTTAACCCTTGAGTTCCTCTGCAAGGAAAATGTATCAGGCATTCAAACGAATGGAAAATAGGGCCTTTAGTGATTTCATGGCTGTCGCTGATTGGAGTTCTTGCATGTTTGGCTTGTGATATAAGAAATATTCTCCTACTCCCTAAACACATTTGCTGTCTTTGTTTTTGTTCATTTGTTTGTTTGTTTTTGCCATAGGGTGTGTGCATTTGCCAGAGAGAGACAGAGGCAGTGAGAGGGAAAATAAGAAATCATCCCCCAGGGGGATGGCCATATCACAATCCCTTCTCCTCTATTCTCTTCTTAGAATTTTGGGCATTCATGTACATGCGCCTGGCGTGATTTTCAAGTCACCAGGTCTGGGTCTTGGTCTGTGGTTGGCCATATGTGAGTCCAGCACCTTAACCACCACGCCATCTGCTGGCTCTTGCTGGCCTTAAAAAATAAAATTGGCTGGGCTGGCAGATGGCGTGGTGGTTAAGGGTGCTGGGTTCGAGTCACAGGCCTAGCTGCTTGCTTTCTCACTTTCCCTCTCTCTCTTCTTGCTCACTCTCTCCCTCTCTGGTCAAATTAAAATAAATAAAGTTAAATAAAATAATTCTTTAAAAATAAAATAGGGACCAGCAGCTAGCATAGTGGCTACGTTGCTGGACTCCCAGGTAGTCGACTGCAGTTCGAGTCCCAGACCCAGTGACTTAAACTCATGCTGGGTGTGTGTGCGTGCGTGCGTGCCCAAGATCCCGAGAGGAGAATGGAGGGGAAGGGATTGTGGCATAGCTTCTCGCTTTCTGTCTCTCTCTGTCTTTCTGGCAAGCGCACGTGCCCTAGAGCAAAAACCTCTCCGCCAAAGAATAAATAAATAAATTAATTAAATAGACTCATTTCCTGGGCAGTAAGGATTTGATAAAGTGCTATTTAGGACCAATACCCACACATGAGGCTTTCTTCCACCACGAGCTTGTAAGCAACTCTACTAGGGTAGAGTTTCTGCAGCGCTTCCTCATCCCAAATGTCCCTCTCAGAGAGAAGGAGACTCACAGAAAACAATTTGCAGATGCCAACTCTCGGGCCCCCCGAATTGTTGGCATGATAGTTTTGTGCTCCTCTAATTTTTTACAGAATTGCTGAAGACCAGGCTAAAGCCAGAATCAAGCCATCCCTGCCCCAAATTGACAAAGCAGTATATCGTGTTTTGTTAGTAATAGAGCCACTCATTTAAGGCTCAGCAGCTATCACATTGTAACTTTCAAGGAGGCAGGAGGGTGCTATTGCCAGTCAATTGTGTTAAAATTTAGGCCTTTGATGTTCATCTGGTCAGTCAGTCATTACAATCATTTTGCAGAGTAAGTCAGGCTATGTTGATAGTCCCATTTTGCAGATGTGGAAACCCAAAGTATGAAATGTCTTGTCCAAGAACATACAACTGGTTATCAGTATTACAGGATCGGAGGCCGGGCCTCTTGACTCCTAGTCCAGGACTTTTTTTTTTTTTTTAAAAAGAATTATTTTACTTAACTTTATTCATTTATTATTTTCATTTGACCAGAGAGGGACAGAGTGAGAGAGGGAGAGAGAGGGAGAGTGAGAAAGCAAGCTGCCAGGTCTGGGACCCGAACTGCGGTCGGCCATGTGAGAGTCCAGCGCCCTCAACCTTGAACAGAGTTTACTTTGTACTTTGGCACACGCCACCACCACAGGCAAAGCACAGAGCTAGAGGAGCTTCCCTCTCAGCCCGTTCTGAAGGTCAGCCGTCCTCCAGCTGGTCAAGGAACATGAAACTGTAGATCGGAGCTTCTGACATTCTGACTCAGTAGCTCACCGTGTCCTGTCACACAACCAGGCTCTCTGCATTGCTGTGACCTTTGGGAGCGCGTGTCCCAGCATACCTGCTCCTGAAAAAAGGGTTTCCCCAGGTGGAGAATGAGCCCAGGGAAGAAAAATGTTTGTCCTGTTCCAAGGTCACTGGATCCGCTTTGGCTTGGCAATCTGACCACAGTATCTTGCATTAAACGAAAGTTCTGTTTCCTTTTTTATTAGCGCGGTGGACCTATTCTGCTTAAGCTCCTTTTTTTTTTCCTTCTTCCTAATGTGAATCTTAAAGCTAATAAGAATGCAGATCCCAGCAGACCTACTCTCTCTCTGATAATCCATTAGGAACGTGAGATCGCCGTCTCTGGAAAACTTAAAAAACCATTTAAAAACAAAAAGATGAATAAATGAAAATGTTATGAACCTGGAAATGTTAATTAAGCCATTCTCAAGGAACAGGCTTTCCAGCCCAGATTAAAACATCCCATCACTTTTAACTAGTTAACATCTTTCTCCTTGAAATAAGTCCAAATTAAGGACAAAATCATTATAAAAAGAAATAGTAAAGGGACCAGAAAATGGTGCTAAGAATTTGGCTACCGCTGACATACTCTAGCTAGAGAAAACCAGGAAGGCCAAAGCCATAAAGTGAAGTCGATTTCCAGACATGCCGTAGTCATTGCCAGGCAATAGTCTGGGTACCTTGACGTAGATTCATAGGGCACAGACGCTCACAGATCATCCTGTGGAACCCTCTTGCTTTTGTAGATGAGGGAGCTGAGGCCCAGAGAGGGTAAGTCATTTTCTCAAAGTCACTTCACAGAGCAGAGGCTAGAAGCTAAAAGCTCTAGACTCCCAATCCAGTGCTCTCTCCACCACGTGCATAGCCAAGCAAAATGATTTCTAAGTAACAGTAACACCAACAACACAAACCACTTTTGAAAAGGTACCGAATCTTAGCACCTTAAGTAGTGGTGTGTCTCCCAGACGGTTTTCGTTTTCAGTAAAGAAACAGAGCAGGCCCTCTCTCGTCAGGCTATGATTCAGCTAATGATCTTAGCCCTCGGAAACAGGGGTATGATGGTAACAGAGGAAACAAGACGGGTCCCCAAGTAGCTGGAGCTTAGCCCATGTACTACATGCCACTCACTCAGCCTCATGGAAGGCATCTGGAAGCTCTTCTCAGTGTTGTTTATTCCATTTGACATATAATTCCAAGCAGATTTGAAGCAGAAAGTTAGTTGGTATCAGCCTGACAGCAAGAAGAGGCAGCCGTCATTTCTTACTGATGGCCATTAGAATTGACGACTGGTAGCCTAACAGCAGGGCAGCAGACTGGAAACACTAGAAATAAGAAGTAAAGTACAGTAATGGGGCCAGCAGGTGGTGTGTTGGTTAAGGCACTGGATTCCCACTTGGCCAACTGCGGTTCGAGTCCTGGACCTGGTGGCTTATTTTCTCACTTTCCCTTTCTTTCTTTGTCTCTCTCTGGTGAACACATGTGCCCTATAGCAAATTTAAAATAATAATAAATAAAATTAAATGGTTTATTATTTAAAAAAAAAGTAATGTGGGATTGTTTGGTTTAGAAGCAGAAAGATCTACAAAAGCATCTTTCTGTGGTCACATTGAACTGCGCCCAAGTACAATGATAATAACTGACAACAATGACTGTTCTGTTGAGCACCTACTGCATGTGAGAGAAGGGGTTGGGTATTTTCCCAAATTATTTCTAAACTTTGGAACTCTGCAAGGGAGGTAATGCAATCTCTGTTTTATAGATAAGGAAACTGAAGTTAAAAAAAATGTCAAGAACTGTGCCTAGGGTCACAAGACCTATAAAAGACAGCAAGGTGTTTGCTTTTTATATTTATTTTAAAATAATTACTTATTGGCGGACCAGGAGTTGGCGTCATAATGGCTTTGTAACTGGACTCCCATGTAGTCGACTGTGGTTTGAGTCCCGGACCTGGTGGCCTGGACCCATGCTGGGTTCATGTGCGTGCATGCCCAAGAGGGATTGCAGTGTGGCCATCCCTCCTGGGGGGTGATTTCTTGCTTTCTGTCTTTCTGTCTCTCTCTGTCTTTCTGGTGAGTGCATGTGCCCTATAGCAAAAAACCTCTCAAAAAAGAAAAAAGAAATTACTTATTTAATTTTATTTATTATTTTTATTATTTATTTTTAAAATTTGATCAGAGAGACAGAGAGAGGGAAGTGAGAAAGCAAGCCATCAGGTCTAGGATTTGAACCATGGTTGGCCATGTGAGAGTCTAGTGCCTTAACCACCATGCCACCTTCTGGCCTCCAGAACGAGTTTTGAGGATGGGTGGACACATTCTAAAATCTGTGTTCTTTTCCTTATGCTCCTTGACTCAAGTGCATCATCACTACCTGGAGCAAGAGAGAAAATGATACAGCATCCATGACTTTCTCTGTTAATGAGAAGAAGGAGGATGAAATACATTTTAGAATAGGCCAGCCATGCATCTGTTTATTGCATAGAATATTTACAATTTGAGGCACAATAGTCCTTCAATTAATTGATGTCACTGGCAAATGAGGTTATTGGACATACACAACTTTTTTTTTTTTTTTTTTTTTTAGAGAGAGAGAGGTTTTTGCTATAGGGCTCATGTGCTCACCAGAGAAACAGAGAAATAGACAGTAAGAAATCATTCCCTAGGGGGATTGCCACACCACAATCCCTTTTCCATTCTCCTCTTGGGATCCTGGGCACACATGCACACACACCCCCAGTGTGATTTTGAAGCTACTGGGTTAAGGAGTTGAATCACGGTCGACCATGTGGGGATCCAGTGATGTAACCACTACACCATCAGCTGGTTTGACATACACAACTTTTGTAAAAAAAATCTGTGCCCTTTTTAAGTAAAAATGCTAATTGCTTTATTAAAGCCATTTAAAAATGTGCTACATACTTCCTTGTTCTTGCACAGCATGGAAACTTCACAGAGGGGCCCAGCTCTCCAGGAATACAGACTGGTTTGGGACACAGATCTATAAACAATTAAGTTGTAAGAAGGTATAAGCCTTAAGGGAGATAAGAAGAAGAATAAATTTTGCCTGGCAGATAAAATAAGTAAAACTAAATCCCTATTTGAATATAGGCCCTGGCAACAAAGCATTAAAAATGTTCAGTTTTTGCTTTCTATTCATGAAAAACAGGGACTTGTCAAAAGTCACCACAAAACAGTAATCACAATAAGTGAGCAATCCTTCCGCTGGTACAATGTGAGCTTGTGTGGTTGTTTAAAGATTTCTCCCTTGGCTTCCTGGAAGTCGTGGATGTGGACTTGTTTCCTGTAAAGAAGGCAAGAAGCTGATTTTCCAAGTTTCATATAAACTTGATGGGGCTGTCTTCTGTCACATCTGTATGTATTCCTGGGTCTTTATAACAGCCTTGTGAGTGAAATTATTCTTTTTCCTGTGATGTGAAAAAATGAGGACCAGCAAGGTTAAGGAACTTCCCTAGGGAACACAGCTGACCAGTATCCAAAGTGGGACAAGAATTTGGGTCTCTTGAGTATTGGTGTAGCCTTTTCTACGATAGTACGTGTCTCCTATATAGCTTGTCCTGGTTTAAACTTCTGCTTATTTGTTCCTGCACCTGCCAGAAGTAGGATGCCATTTTTATTCCTGTCCTTGTACATCACACTGCATCTCAAGGGTCAGAATAGCATGTCATTGCTCAGTTTCATTCTATCCACATTTCCTGAAGACTTTTTCCTTCACTCAATTAAACATTTTGATCATCTCTACATGCCAGGCACTACATAGTTTAGACATGCTGTGACAAGGTCCTACTCCAAAAACAAAAGACACCTTGTACTCCAGGAGGAAAAATAGACACATCTACAACTAAGTGTGTGCGAAAGGCGAGCTGTGGTCAATGTCAGCTCTAACAGAGAAACAAGCAAAATACTGAGGAGGCACAAATAAGACATTGTTTCTGACTGATAAGAGGCAAAGATATGGGGGAGTAGGTATGAAAACACTTCCTGACACTTCCTTAGACCTTCACAAATGGAGTATTTTGTTTGTATTAGTCAGCTATGGCTATGATAATGTGGTATAACAAATGACCCCAAAAGATCGGTGGCTTACACTAGGAAACATTTATTTCTTGCTTGTAGGTCAGAGGGTCCCTGGGGAAGCTCTGCATTAAGCTACAGGTTAGGTTCAGGTTAGCTTCCTCTACCTGTGCTTCTGGAGTCCAGGCTGAAGGAGCAGCAGAGAAAGAGCATAGGGATGATACCCATTTCTGAGTGGGAAAATGTGCAAAGCCTCTTACAGCCTATGCTTGGAACGGAAACTCCACCACTTCCTACCTACGTTCCATCATTCAAAGCAAGCTCAAAGCCAATGGGGTAGGGAATGTATTTGGGCCACAGAAAAACCAGGGCCGGGGCAGTGAGGGAAGGAAAGATCCTAAACAAATAATGCAACTGCTCATGTGCATACTGTTGCTTGTACTAGAGCTAGTCCTTACAGTTATATACTCCATGAAGGAAAAAAGGCCTTTCTTTTTCTTGAGCTCCTCTCCGTTTCCCTGTGTTGAAAGAGGGGTAAAGAAGGTGGGGTAAGGCAGCAGCCTTCTGTTACACCAGTTACTTTCACCTGTTCACACGCTGGCCTAGCATGGAGAAGCTTCTCTGTTAATCTCTCTCACTGCCTACAGTGAGATCAGCCCTTTCACCAGAGGCGGTGAAAGAGATCAGCGCCTAGCACGATGCCCAGTGCCGAGAGGGCCCCCGAGTGATGCTGGGTAAACAGATGAGCCGATGATAGGATAAACCGCCACATCTACTGCTTTGCTCACCCTGGCCCTAGACTGTGGCTGTTTTATTGATAGCTGATACATGGAAAGCCTCCACCAATAAATACTGATACATGCAGCTTAATACTAGCAGCCAGTGAAAGTGGTGCTGTAGACTATGTAAATGACTCTATGTTGGTGAAATATATATTATATATCGGGTTGTCTGAAAGGTCGTGACACATTTTTGCATAGAAAACCAGAAAAATACATCGTGACTTTCTCGACAATCTAGTACATTTGAATGACATTTTGGGGCTTATTTTTATTTTCTAAAGGTTCTATAAGAAATACACCTTCAGTTTGAAAAAAAAAAAGAAAAACCTTTAAAAAAATAAATAAATGGCACCAGCAGACAGCATGTTGGTTAAGTACTGGCTCCCCCTGGCTGACAACATGGTTGGAGTATCGGAGCCAGCAGCTTGGCAAACATACCAGGCACATGTGCATACGCGCCCCAAATCCTAAGAAAATGGAGAAGGGATTGTGGTTTGGCCATCTCCCCTGAGGGGTGATTTCTCATTTTTCTCTCTCCTTTTGTTGGTATCTCTGACAGGCACAGGCTCCTTACAGCAAAAACTAAAAAAACTAAACTAAACTAAACTAAACTAAACTAAACTAAACTAAAAAGTGTATAGCGTCATATATAAACAGTCTGGAAAAGCACATTCTTTGGGTTTAACTCTGTACTTTTTTTTCTTTGTCAAGGTACTCTGGAGCCAGCAGGTGGCGTGGTGGTTAAGACCTGGACTCCCACATGGCTGACCGTGGTCTGAATCCCGGACCTAATGGCCTGAAAATCATGCTAGGTGAATGTGCATGCACGTCCAAACTTCCAGGAGAATGGAGGATAAGGGTTTGTGATGTGGCCATCCTCCCTGGGGAGTGATTTCTCACTTCCCATCTCACTGACTCCTTCTGTCTCTCTCTCTGGTGAGTGCAGGTGCCCTATGGCAAAAAGAAAAACAAAACGAAAAGCTAATTCTTCAACTTAGATCCTAGATAATAGTCTGTAAGTTGCAATTTGACCTGAGTGCATGCTCACAGGAGAGAGTGTAAGGGTGATGGTGAAGGGGTAGCATGGCACCCTGTGAAGCTGACCCACATGGGAAGGTTCCAGCTTTGTGTGCTGAGACCTCCCTGAACACTCCAGCAAGCATGGGCCCCTGACCCAGATCTGGCTGTATCCTGTTGAGGGGCTGTCTCTCTTTCTAGCTCTCTCTTGCTCATAGAAGGAAGAAGTAAATATACTTAAAAATGATTAACTCCAGAGCCAACAGCTGACTTGGAGGTTAAGGCACTGGATCCCACATGACTGGCTGTTCAGTTAGCGTCCCAGACCCACAAGTTTGAAAATCACACCAGGCATGTGTGCATTCATGTCCAAAGTCCAGAGAGGACACTGGAGGAGATTGAAGTGTGGCCATCCCTGCTGGGGGTAATTTCTCACCTTCCCTCTCTGGTGAGTACACATCTCTTATAACAAATTAAAAATAATGATAAATAAAATTAAATAAGTAATTCTAAAAAAAAGGAAGAAAGAAAGAAAGAAAGAAAGAAAGAAACAAAGAAACAAAGAAAGACAAAGCCACAGATTTTACCCGTAAACAGGATTGTCTCTGTTTGGACTTAAATTATTGAGATTGAGCATTACTATTATTCATTCATCACTGACTAAATGCTGTATTGATTGCGATAATACTAACTACTGTAACAAAACACATAAAGACTCAAATGCACAAGGATTCAAACGGAATATAACTGTATTTCTCATTGATGTAATAATGGTCCCTAATATTCCTGGCCAGCAGGAAGCTCTCTTCCATGCAGTAATTCAGGGATTGAAACTTCTTCCATTTTGTGGCTTCACTATTCTGTAGGGCTTTGTTGGCTGAATCCCATTGGTAAAAGGGAAACGAGAGCATGGAGGGGCCATCTCCATTTCTTAAAAACCTTGGTTCAGAAATAGCTCAGTAACTTCTTCTCACATCCCTCTGGCTAAACCGCAGTCAATGGCTATACCTAATTGCAAATGAGACTGGAAAGGATAGTACACTTCTGTGTCTAGGGAGAAGACAGCTCACAGTCTATACCATAAGTGCCTGCTATTGCTAGGTCCAGTATTAGGCAACAGAGATACTAAGATGAACAAGACATTTTTTTTTTTTCCTGCTGTAAGAGAACTACCAATCTCATGAGTAAGACTATACTGTATTTGCAGAGAATGATAGTTTAGTGTAGAATGTGCTTTGATGAAGCCTCAAGGTGAGCCAGTGAGAACACTGCATACACGGGAGAGTGTGTCACTCTACTTGTAGTGGAAGGACTCAAGGAAAGCCTTGCTATGTCAGTCTCATGAATGTTTATTGGGCAACTGCTAAGAGCTGGCACCTATTAAGTGCAGGTTGCCCGAGATACAGATAATAAGAGTAACCCGAGCCCTCAGGAGTGATGGATGTACAAACAGATAAATCCAAATAGATAACTACCTATGCAACTGGGGGCTGGGCAAATATAGTGTGGGTTTTGTGGGTTTTGTGCTCTGGATTTGGGAATCAGACACACCTGGGTTTAAATTCAAGCTTTAACACTGTCAAAGTCATTGTGTGACTTTGAACAAGATTTCTAACTTTTCATACCTTTATTCCTCATTTTAAAACAGAAATAAACCCCCCTGGTATGGCAGTATATAGTGCGGGGAATGGATGTCCTGGGTCCAAAGACTGGCTCTTTTATCTACTCATTTTGTGGTGTTGGAAAATTTTACTGTTCTGAGTGTTACTTTCTTTATCGTTAAAACAGGGGTGACAATAGTACCAAACTCAGTTGGTAGGATTATGTGAATTTGGAAAACGAAAGTTCTCTGAGCTGTGCCTGGTACCTAAAAATTGCTCAATACGTGCTAGGTCTTGTCATTCCCTACCCTTACAGTTTGCTTGGGACATGAAATGAGATCATGCCAGTGCCCAGCAAAGTTAAATATTCAGCTGATAGTAATGATTATTATGATTATAAATGACAAGTGGGCAGTTGAGTGACCCCAGTGTTCTAAAAAGAAGCTGCTGAGAAACCAGATGGAACAGAATGAGGCAAAATTTCCTGACCCACAAATCTATTCCTCACCCATCCCAAGAAGCAGCAACGAAGGCTCGTGGCTCGCAGGACAATGTTCTAGTCTCTGGTAGAAGGCTATTTGCTTTCTTTCTTATTTGCTTTCTCTGCTTCTTGCATTGGTGAAGGCTTTGAGAATAGGCCATAAAATTGAGGTGAAGGAAGGAAGGCATAAAAGATTTGTTCCAAGAATGTAGGAAGCAGGTCTCCCTAAACACAGCATTCACTGGTAAAAGCTTCCAGAACTTTCCAAAAATTCCGTCTTCTTTTATAGCATCCCACAAGTCCAAAGTAATGAAATAAAGGCATGGTAATAGGTAAACACAATTACAGCACCCGGGTAGCTCCTTGGCAGGCAGGGGGTGTTTGAGAGCATTGGCTGGGGCCTCGTTTGCCATAATCGAGCCCAGCCCTGCTGTGATCACTATAGTATTATGACCTGTGGGGCAGAGGCGGTACCATAAGTGATATTTCATTTTTGGGTAGCTGGGGGTAGTAATGAACCAGTTGCAGTCAAGTGAATTAATCTCTCTAGCTATTCAAAAATGAAACTTCATGTACAGCGATTTGTTCTTCATTGCTTTTTCCACCCCACTGTAGCCTTTTCAAATTACTTTTCTTACAGAAAAGTGAGGAGAAAAAGAAAACTCAGTGGAAAAAAAAAATTAACTCTGGCTAAATGTTGATATCATTTCTGGTCATCAGTAATAGTGGCGAATGTATCCTATTGACACCCAGGCTAGAGTTCACATTCTTTTTCTATTAGCTTTACATCAATTAATTATGAATCTTTACAAATGGAAGAAACTTGGAAAGAGTCGATATAGTATAGGTCCAGAACCAATTTTATATGTAGTATGAACTATCGATCGGTTTTTATCCAAAGTTCAAGGAGTACCCTAATCAACCGCCACTGAGTAGAGTTACTCAGTGATAGTGCATTTCATAAACAGAAATTAATGATTAAAAATATGTTACTGAGAATGAAAGACTCTGGCATAGGTGGGTATAGACATGTAACACAGCTGTTAATCCTCTATAAATTTGTTTTTAATAACACTGATGTTTTGGTTGCATATAATAACTATTTCATTAAATCTAAATTAAATGCATGGTTAAGCATATTTAAAACATGTAAATGTAATGTGTTGCTAGCTTATTCCATTTTATGTCTCCACACAGTTCTAATAATTTTCTGAATTCAAATTGACTAGGTGTAGG
>NW_006159690.1:2305950-2345950 GCF_000334495.1 Tupaia belangeri chinensis
TCTCTGGTCATTTATATACTTTCTTTCTGATATCATTAAGGGCTCCAGAAACTTAATACCTCCGAGTTCTAAACACATCACTAGTCAATCAGTGTGCAGGAAAGACAATGTGTTTATCTGCTGAAAAGGAAAGCTTATGGACCCAACCGAAAAGGGGGAAAAATGCTTTTAAATACTAGTCAAATATGCATTTTGCTTTTAAAAAATAATAAAGCAAAGAATCTAATACTAAAAAAAGCTATCTTGGAATAACAATCAAGTGTGTTGTGCACGATTTTTCATTTATGGATAGCAGGAGGCATTAATGTACTTGCCTATGGCTTGTGCGTTACTATTCCCAGCTATGCAGAAATGGAACATGATTTACAGCAATACATTCTTTGTTGCTGTTCCAAGGTACCTATTGTCTTCCCTGCATTCTGACTGGCTGGCTGGCTGGGAGAGGGGATGGTGCTGGACTGCACTCAATCATTATGGGTGTCTACAAATAGAGTAGGTGTATGTGAACTGGGATTTTTCAGCTTTGTATACCCAGCAAGCCAATCAGAGAACAGAAAGAACAATAGCTGAAGGTTTTACTGCTCTTTAAGTTTCCCCACTGATTCCCATTGCGACTGATTATATCACTGAAGTTATATAAAAATCACATTAAATGCCAACTAAATCAAGACTTTTCATGCCTTTTTTCAAAGCAATGAAATTCAGGACAAACACTATACTATGCATGAAGATCACCACCTAGAGATCTTAACTCTTCATTCCAGACGCCGTATTTGAAAATGGAACCAGAGAAAAGTGTAGTTTATTCATTTTGTTATTTTCTGTGGTGCTTGCACTGCTGTTTTGAAAGCCCACCGTAGGAGAGCTCAATTAAGCGCCTTCATAATTTTCACCAGTTAACTTTGATTAAATAGGCTGTCCTGGAAGGGAATTCAGTAAATTCCAGCTATAAATGACCTGTAGTGAGTTTTCAACTAGGAATTTCTGTAATATTAGTACTCGGACAGGTCATTTCTTTCAAAAGGGTTGTACTTTGCCCACTGTTTCGGAACAGTTCTACCTCATTTTATCAGAGCCAAGAAAAGAAGGTAAAAACTTCTTTCTGGTGGTTGGAACAACAGGTCCCTTTGCAGTATTCTTTCCACCACTAGGTGTTATTAATACAAGAAAAAGGTTAGAGGTGCCTTTAGCCATGAGTTTCTGATTCATTCATTGTTAGCTAGTTTGTCAAATCATGGTAGTTGCCAAAGATTAGCAAAAGGATGTTGAACTGAACAGGTTTGCCCCGGTGTGTTGCTGCTTAGACAAGGACTACAAAATCCTTTCCACAGAAGCAAGCCTTTTCTCACTGAGCAAGTGCTAAAATGAAGGTTTCTTAGCTCAGGACCAAGCAATGGAAGGGCTACGCCCATTTGAGGAAACAGCAATTAGTTGCTCACTCCACTCCTTTCACAGTATTTCCAGTGGAGCTGAAAAATGCAATAAAATTTGTAAGTATTGGGACCAGCAGATGGCGTAGCAGTTACATTGCTGTGCTCCCATGTGGCTGATTACAGTTCGAGACCTGGCCCTGGTGAACATCACACTGAGTGCATGTATATGTGTGCCTAAGATCCAGGGAAGAGTCAGGAGGAAAAGGGATTTGCAATGTGGCATCCCCCTTGTGGACATTTTTTTATGTTCCCTTTCACTGTGTGTCTGTCTCTCTCTGGCGAGCCCTAAAGCAAAAAACCTCTTAAAAACAAAACCAAACCAAACCATATATATATCTGTAATTATTTATACTATACATTTTAGAGCATACTGATAATGAATTTGAGTTTTGCTCTATGACATCTGACAAGTTACACATTCCTCCAAGCCTCAGTTTTCCTTATTTGTAAAATAGGATTACTAACCTCTCTCACCTCATTGGGGTGTTCTGTAGACTCAATGTGATTGTGCATCTAAGGTCTAATATAAGTAATAAGTGTTAGGTCTTAACACTATTAACATTTTACTTAAATGTATCTCCATCGCTCAAAAAAGATGTGACTAGTAAAAACAACTTACATCATCTACAAGTGCTTCTTGTGACTTGGAAACCTTAAACACCAATTAATTAATTCTAACCAGACGCCAGTTTTGTAAGTTGGGTGAACAATTTTATCCTCTCTTGATTACCAAGAAGGGTAAGATAAAGTGGTATTAAGTGGTTTGCCCATGGCAGTGCTAATGCAAGGGTTAGAACCCATTTTCCTGAGACACGTACTGCCATTGCATGGGTGGGGTGTCCAGTTTTTCTCCCTGGGCACTGAGGAGTGGGTGAAGCGGGTCTTGAATTCCTGTTGTGGTTTGCACGAGGTTGCAAAGGCTGTTGTCCGCCTTGCACAGCTATTTGCGATTAAAGTTAAGGATTATTAAGACTAGGAGAGGGCAGAAGTGAGTGAGCTAGGGAAAGTGGCAGCAATTACAAAAGCATGGCCAACTTTTCCTTAAAAAAAAAAAAAAGTGTCAGCAGCATTCTCACTTCTGAATATATTAGGTTTGTAAATCCAGGGTGCAAATTGTTTGTAGAATCTCAATTAAAGCCTTTATAATATTGTCATTCGTAATCAGCTCACTATGAAAACAGGGCTTCCAGAGGGCACCAAAATCATTTGAACTTGCGATCCGTAATAGATTTGAATATTCAGATAAGGTCAGCGGTCAGAGCAGAGGCGACAGTTTTGGTCAATAAACAGGTTTAGTGAGACAAAATCTTTTTGTCTACATGGGAATGGCTTGGAGAAATTGGTTCTCAAGGGGGAATCAAAAGATTAAATTCAGCTGCGTTGCCAATTTATTTGCAGGCTGAACAAGTGTGTGATGGGAACCTTGGAGGGGGAGGTGCCTGCCCCTGTGAGAAGACCCTGTTGACAGTGCCAGAGGGGGCTCTCAGGCAGCTGTCCTGACTGCTGAGGTGGATTTGGTGGGAGGTGAGAAAGAGCCTGTCCGTGCTTGGCCGCAGCTGTCCTGGACGAAGCCAGGATGTGGAAGTGTGAATGTCTGCGCTATTCTACGGGGTTCCAGCTCGTGCCATCCTGTCCCCCACCTTTAAAATTGCTTTCTCTGAATTGTATTAATAGTTAAGCAAGAAGCCTTAGCCAGCAAGACATTACAAACTTCTGTCTGCAGAGACCCAGAGGAGGAGTTTCTCTCTGGTCTCAGTTGCAGGAAGACTTGTGACTCTCTTGAGTGCTTGGTTTACCTTACAGCCTTGTGATTCCCATAATTCCATAGCTTTCAGACAGCCTTCCCAAGAGCCTTGGGGGTCTGCTAGGCTGCCTGCAGAGCTGCTCTGGGCTTGGGCGTGAAAGCAAAGTGGGGAAAGGGAATAGGCTCTGGGGACATGGAGTCCAGCTTCTACTCAAAGCATCTTTACCTGTTTTCTGCCAAAGGTTTTATTTGAAGAAAGAATTCAGTGGCCAAGAAAGAGGTTTGGTTAACAACAAATCACTTTTCTTTTTTTAGTAATAATTTTTATTGTGGTTTTTAATTTACATGAAATAGTTGTGTATCTTTGTAGGGTACAGTGTGATTTTTCAAAACACGTATATAATGTATAATGAGCACATCATGGCTCTAAGCAGAACATGACTGATCCGCCCTTGCCTATGTCGCCGGGCTGTCCTGGATCCGTCTTCCTTCACTCATTAGACTTCACCTGCAAGCCCTTCTTCCAGTCCCTGAAGGAGCCATGGCCCTTCCTGCTCGATGGCCACTGACCAGAATTCTCCCTTCTCAACTCTTTGACTGTTCACTGTAGAATCAGTTTGGTTTATGTTCAGCTGCATACAACAAAGAAACTTAAAGAACAATGGATTAAACGAGAGAAGCATTTATATCTCCTGTATGTCCAGATTCTAGGGTCATTTGGTGTCTCCACAGTGTCATCTGGATTTCTTTCTTCTTTCACAGACACACCTTTCACCTTCCGAATTACTTCATGGTCCAAGTGACCACTGGCGCTTCAGTCATCACAGGCTCGGAGGAAGTGAGGCACATGAAAGGATGCTTTCACACCTGAGGCTGCTGTCTTTAAGCAGTTCCCAGAAGCCCACACAGTGTTTCAACATATGTTTTATTGGCCAGGACTTAATTATGTGGTTGTCTCCAGCTGTAAAGGAAGCTGGAAAATGTTTTATTGGGGTAGTGTCTCATTGAAGATTGGAATTCTATTATTAAGAAAGAAGGGGGGCCAGCAGGAGGCATGGTGGTTGAAGTGTTGGATTCAGCTGCATACAACAAAGAAACTTAAAGAACAATGGATTAAACGAGAGAAGCATTTATATCTCCTGTATGTCCAGATTCTAGGGTCATTTGGTGTCTCCACAGTGTCATCTGGATTTCTTTCTTCTTTCACAGACACACCTTTCACCTTCCGAATTACTTCATGGTCCAAGTGACCACTGGCGCTTCAGTCATCACAGGCTCGGAGGAAGTGAGGCACATGAAAGGATGCTTTCACACCTGAGGCTGCTGTCTTTAAGCAGTTCCCAGAAGCCCACACAGTGTTTCAACATATGTTTTATTGGCCAGGACTTAATTATGTGGTTGTCTCCAGCTGTAAAGGAAGCTGGAAAATGTTTTATTGGGGTAGTGTCTCATTGAAGATTGGAATTCTATTATTAAGAAAGAAGGGGGGCCAGCAGGAGGCATGGTGGTTGAAGTGTTGGACTCCCACATGGTCAACCGAGGTTCAAGTCCTAAACCTAATTGTTTGCTTTCTCACTTTCTCTCCCTCTGGTTAGCACAGGTACCCTATAGCAAATTAAAATAATAATAATAATAAAATTAATAAATTATTAATAAATAATTCTTTAGAAAGAAAGAGAAAGAAAGAAAGAAAGAAAGAAAGAAAGAAAGAGCAGGGTCAGCCAGTGGCATAGTGGTTAAGGCAGCTGGATCCCACATGGCCAACTATGCAGTTTGAGTCTCGGACCCAAAGGCTTGAAAAACATGGCAGGCGCATGTGCATGCATACCCAAAATCTCGAGAAGAGAATGAAGACGGGATTGTGGCTTGCTCATCAGGCTTTGGGCTGCTTTCTCACTTCCCTCTCTGTCTCTCCCGGGTGCGTGCAAGCACCCTAGAGCAAAAACTGAAATAAATAAGGAAAGAAAAAGGGGAACCCAGTCCTGGCAGTGCTTGCAGGTTGATGGGTTCTACTCAAGGTTGGACTATGTTCAGGCTACATGTGAGAATGGAGTTCAGGTCCCAGCCCACCCTAAATGCCAGGCGTGGTGGCACAGGCCTGTAATACTAGCTACTTAGGAGGTTGAGGCAGGAGGATTGCAACATACTGAGACCCAGTCTCAAAAAAAGAAAAAGAAGAGGGAACCAGCAATTAGCGTAATGGCTATGTCGCTGGACTCCCACATAGTTGACCGCGGTTCACGTCCCGGACCCGGTGGCTTAAAACTCACGCTGGGCGCATGTGCGTGCGTGCCCAAGATCCCGAGAGGAGAATGGAGGAGAAGGGATTGTGGCGTGACCATCCCCCCTGGGGGGTGATTTCTTGCTTTCTGTCTCTATGTCTCTCTCTATCTGTCTGGCGAGCACACGCGCCCTATAGCGAAAACTCTCAAAAAAAAAAAAAAAAAAGAAAAGGAAGAGAAGGGAAAGGGGTCAGAAATTAGGAGGCAACTCAGAGAAGTCTCAGAGGTTCCATTTCATGTTTCCTCATTTCAAGTTTTATCTTGTTAATACCTAAAGTTTGTTCTCTTAGAATACTATCATTTTCCTTTGTGGAATTTTTATAGTTTATAATTACATAGCTAATTTTAAAAATATGTCCACATAGACCAGCAGGTGGCGTGGTGGTTAAGGTGCTGGACACTCCCATATGGCCGATCACGGTTCGAGTCCTGGACCTGGCGGCTCCCTCCCCCCCCACCCCCGTCTCTCTCTGGTCAAATTAAAATAAATGAATGAATAAATAAAATTAAATAAATAATAATTTTAAAAAATTGTCCACATAACTAGATAGTAAATTCTCTAAGGGGAAAAACTGAGGGTTTTTTTTTTTTTTTTAATCCTACACTGTATAGTGTGGCCAACAATATGTGGATATGAAATAAATACATGACACATAAGTGAATGAATGAAGGGGTTCTGTTTCCCCGATTGCATTTGTTGCTAGAGTTCAGAGCTAATTTTGTGATTTAACTTCAATAAATGTTCAGGAATTCTTAAAGAGCATTTGTGGTACTAAATTCACTGTAGGCTCTTTCCCCCCCACACCTACTTCTTCTTTAATTTCCTAATTTATCTAGTAGATTTGCTTACATCACAGGGGATTATACATTTTAATCCATTTGAAGATTAAGGGGAGGATATCGATTTTAAATAAAAACTTGGTAAAATACAAATAAAATGTATGCAACAGAAACACTCTAAACGAAATTTTTTAAAGTGTGGGAAAAAAAAGTCTATCGACAATAAAAGATAATAGACATATCTTTCACCATATTGTTTGATGGTCCCAGTTCTGAGATGCATTAACGTTAGTAAAAAATAATTAACTAACCATAAAACAGGATGCTGTTTGAAAGTCACTAGTAAGCAGCAGGAGTTTGGTTAAGATCACACTTAGGAAGCTAAGGATGATTAACCTTTGCCTAGGTTATAAAATGGCCCATTTGAGAACTGTTGCTACTGGATATATTACCTGGATATCAATTGGATTATTGAGTGAGAGGTTTTACATGAGGTTTAGTATGATGATATATATCTGGTTACAAACTGTTTATGACAAGCGGAAAAGCCAATAAAAGATTAATGCCGATCTAAATAGATTTTCTTCTTTACTTGGATTGCAGCTAATTTATGCATATATGACTCAATACCTGTATATTTAAAAGAGATGCTAGCTTATTATTGGTAATGAAGAGAGACGGCTGTTGAATATGGAAGTGAAATTGCCATGCTGACGTTGGAGCTCCTGTTTAAAGGGGTTTTCAGTTCAGTGAGATTTTTGATTAGAATTTTTATTTGGTGCAAACTTTACCAACTGAACCTTAGTTTAATTTAGTGACATTACTGATCAAAAGAAAAGTCACCCTCATGAACTTGCAATGGATTAACATGTATTTCCTTGCAATTACAGCTTTTTTACTTTGATTTGTTATGAAGTGCACATCCTGTGTCATTGTTCTTTGGATTTTTTTCTTTCTTATTTTAAAGTAAGTTTTACTTATTGTTTTTAAAATATTTCATCAAATGTCTTCCGTGGATGAGGGACTGTATCTCATGCTGCTTTTGCGTCTTCCGTAATAACTAGCACACATTAGGCTCTTAGTAGGGACTCAAGAATTCTTAAGAGTTTGAATCGTTTCTTTAAAAATTATTATTTTATTTAACTCTATTTATTTATTTATTTAAATTTGACCAGAGAGGGACAGAGTGAGAGAGAGAGGGAAAGTGAGAAAGCTAACTGCCAGGTCCAGGACTTAACCACCATGCCACCTGCCAGCCCTGAGTTTGAATCTTTTTGCTTCTCTTTCTTTCTTTTTTTCTTCCTTCTTCTCTTCCTTCCTTCATCAAGCATTAATTGAGTAGCTTCTACCTGGTGGCTCCTTGCAGGGAATTGAGACAAAGATCCTCACACATGGATCTCGTGTCTTAAGCTAAATAAAGACGGAAGCACTCGTATATTGATGACACAAATGATGCCGCGAGACTAGAGAGAAGCTTTCCCTTCTCTCGGGTGCATGTCATGGTATGACTTGGCGAAGGTAAAATAAGAGAATTCAATGAGAAGACATGCACATTGGACACCATCTGTCCATGGTCAGCAGAATGAAGCCATGTGGAGAAGCTGGTCTGTAAACTATAAAGTGCTGTGCAAATATATCATGATTGTGTATGATATCCACGTCACTCCCCACCACCACCGAATGATGAGCAGGGGCATGATCCTAGTCATCTCTGTATCTTTGGCATAGTATGGGCATACATAATAAGAACTTGAAAATGTGTTGGGGAAAATATTGAAGATTTATTTTTAGGAGGGTAATCATCATTACTAGTACATCTACTTGTGTCCCGATGCTTTACTTTGTTGGGATGCTGAGAGAAGAAACCCAAGGTTAGCCTCTGTCTGTGAGCGCTCTGCTTATGCTGGGTGGAGCCGCCCGTGTGGGTTGAACCTGACTGCCTTAGCTTTTCACTGAACCCTAGGCCAGAGGTAGGAAAAAACAGGCTAAAATAAAACACAGTCAACCAAACCAAAGCAAATGAAATAGTATAGAAACCACTTGTGGTTGCATAGATGTGGTCAAAGATGACAAAGGTTATTAGATCACTTGATTCCACCTAATTTAAACTTCTGAACTTTGAAAGTTTTCTGTATAACATCAAGCTCCGTTGTATTTACATGACCCAATTCTAGAAGGAAAAACCTTCCTTTGGTTTGAACTCCTCGAAGCTCTACAGGTTTTCCATGAGGCTCCTATTTTGTTGAGGAGATAGCTTTCTCCTCAAATGTACTGTGGACAGGTACTGCAATATATGTTTTATGCACAAAATCTTTTAATCCTGTACAGAGCCCCCATGGCGTCGGCATTATCATCTTCCCCATACTTTTAGATGGGGAAACTGAGGCTTAGAAAGGCTCGCTCAGGGATACCCGGCACTAAGTCATATAAGCACTTAAGTCAAAAGAATGGAAATCTCTGGCTCTGAAACCTGGATTCTTTATTATTGTTCTTTTAAAACATGCTTTTGTTGGTTGCATTTTTTTAAAAGACTTAAAAAAAAACTATTGTAACTTTTTATTTTGAAAATTTCCAAGCGTCCAAAAAAATGGTATTTTATAATGAACATCTATGTTTTCAGTTGAAACAGCTGTTAACATTTTGCTACATTTGCTCTGTTTCTCTTTATACACACCTACTTGCGTGTGCATGCACAGATACACATGCACATTTTTTCCGGAACCATTAGAATGTAAGCTGTGAAGTTACTGTTGACACTTTACCCCTAGATATTTCAACATGCATTTCCCAGGAGGAAGGGCATTCTTTCACACCCACAATACCATTATTCTACCTAAAACAAAATAAAACAAAAAAAAGTAACTAAAACCTATAATATCATTTATATCTAGTCAATATTCAAATCTCCCTGGTTTTCTCAAAAATATCTTCTATGCCTACAAAACTTATGTTTGGGAAGATTACACTGAGTTCTCCCTTAGATTTTACGTTTGGGGGCTTCCAAGGACACAAGGTCTCTGAGCTCAGAGTTGCACCATAGCCAGTTAGGGTTAAGATTACAAATTCCTATCTCTGGTTTCACATTTAAAAAAAAATTTTTTTTTCCCCTACAAGGTGCATGTGCTTGCTAGAGAGAGACAGACAGCGACAGAGAGAGAAAAAGTGAGGTATCACCCCCTCAAGGGAGATGACCACACTGCAATCCCTTCTCTTCCATATTTCCCTCAGAATTTTGGGCACACACACATATGCACCCAGTGTGTTTTTCAAGCAGCTGGGTCTAGGACTTGAACTGAGTAGTCAGCCATGTGAGATCTAATTTATTATATGTAGGAGTCCAAATTCTTATTTCAGACACCTATTAGCTTTATGATGCTAGGTAATCATGTAACTAACTCATCACCCAAATAGGAACATAGACAGAAAGAAGCCCATCATAATCAGCAGTTTATCTTCAAAAAGATGCCCTTTACCTAAGATGTCAGGCAGAAATTGAGACTGTCCCCAAACTTATAGTACTGTACCTTGGCAAACTGCCCAATAATTACAGCTCAGTTTCCTCATCTAATACAAGACCACTGTGACACTCAGATGAGATGAAAGTGTTCACCAGAGTACTTTCTGATGAGAGAGTGATAGATATTAGCTGTTATTATGGACTTTATAAATATCAGTATTCATGGTGGCATCACAGTTCATGTCATATTCAGGGAAACATTTTTTTTTTTTTTTGACGGTGTTCCAGTACTTGTCCTTCTACTGCTACCTGCACTCCCCTAACTGGTAGATTGAACTGTGAACCTTGCTTCCCATTGGTCCTTGCTGAGGCTCTTGAGATAAGTCTACTTATAATAGGGATAGCCTTGGCTTATCTGCATTTCATGGAGTACTGATCCTGAGGCTGCAAGTGTGTAACTTTAGAAAGTGATAGAGTAGAGAGTCAAATCTGCTCTCGTTATTCCTACGCTTATCATGCTTTCTACCTAGCAGGAATTTCATAGGAATGACAATGGCCTCAAAATCCCAGCAAATGAATAAACGACACTGCCCATGACGGGGAGGACCATCATGAACAACGCCTTTCAGAGACCATCACAAAAGTTGCTACCTCCTACGACAGCTGACACACGTAAGGCAAAGGCATACTAGGGTGAGAGACAGCTTGGTATTCAGGATTCCCCACTAATCTACTCCTTCCTCTAAAGAAATCAATTCCAGAGCTCCGGAGAATAGAATCTGTGTTCACCACCCAGACCTCTGAGGTTAACCTTTCACACTCCTCACCCACCCACCCAATAGCTGCCACAAAAGTGCAGAAGTGGGGCCTTGTTACCTGCTGCAGGGGCCCTCCCTCCATTCTTCCCTCCTTCCAGTGGGAGCTGTCATGAAAACTTCTCTCCACTTCGGTTAAGGATACGTGGTTCGGAAGGGATATATAATGTCCGCACACATGTACACACCGAATGTAAACAAGTCTTTCTACAAAATACAAGATCTTAGCGAGCAGAGACAGCATCATAATCAGCAGTTTATCTTCATTGTCTAGGACAGGACAGGACACTGAATATCCTCAATCAATATTCATCAAATAATGAATGCGTCAGTGAAAAAAAGGAAGAAGGGGAACTCCATCTGACAATGGACACCTCTACGGGGATCTTCTAGCTGGTGATGATTATGTTGTAGGTGCCCATGATGGTTTTAATCAGCGGATATTGTTTTGAAAACAAAAAACAGGATTCAGTGTCCTCTCTCCCCATTGGGATAAACTGTCATGACAATGCCATTGCCATTACAAATGCCATCCCCAATACAGGACGTGACGCATAACCAATACTAACACATGCCATTTGAAGCTTTAACAAGACAGTCCTCCTTCAAATTTATAACAGCCTATGTTTAAAAACCTGACAAAACCAAAATGTGTTCTCCATAAATTATAGTGGCACCATTTCTGCTGCCGAAGTGAAGGTTGTGTCAGCATTTCCATTATTCTGTGGATCACTGTGTTTCAGGGCTTTAGTTCTTGGCTATAAAAATGCACCTTGGGTTTAAAACTGGCAAGGAACACCTCAGCCTTGGAACACATTTGCTTCACCAAATTTTGAGAGAAAAACCAATTCGTTTATTTCTCCTTTTGTCAATGACTTTTGTGAAGAGAAACATCCATATATTTTATTTCCAATGTCCTCTTTAAAAAAAAAAAAACAAAACTAGGTAAATTTAGATTTTTACTGAACCATGGTAGAGTCTTGTTGTGAGAGGATTTTTAAAAATAAGTTTTGTATTTAAAGATACTGTTCTAAAAAGCAGCCAGCCCCCTCCTCCCCTTCTGATTTCATTAAGAAGGGTTAACAATGGCTTTATTTTGACATGGGCAAATCAGATGGCTACGGTTCATGGTGAAATTTGATTATGTGATTAGGTTAATAACCTCTCAACAACAGACCTTATTCTGTAGCTACTTGTTAGGTATAATTTCCCTTTGGCTTCCTGGAGAAATCATTTAGTATAACTGTTCATACACTTAATTAAATTTCTTTAGTTTCATTTAAGCATGTATTTATTTGTGGTCCCTTGGGCAAGTAACATTTTTCAATATAGCTCTTGATGGTGTTATTAGAATACCAATTTTCAGAAAGGGACCTGCGACTATTAGTTTAGTACAATAAAACATTTAATGGTTTTAAGGTTTTCATCCCTCTTGCTATAAAGCATAGCTTCTCCTAAAATCAGAAGTTACTCTTGTCAAGTTTTATTGATTTTTCTTGGTTTTCCTATGGAGATACACACATATGTCTCTGTCTTAATGATATCATTTGATTTTTCTCAGTAAGCACCTGTGCTACCCAACCACTAGATGGGGAGAGAAGTGACAAGGCCCATCCTCAGGCATGGGGAAGATGTCCAGAGAAGGCAATGTCTGGGCAGAATCCCAAAGCATGGACGGGAGTTAGCTAGACTTAGAAGGAAAAAATGCACTTTAAGTGAATAAGATGTGAAATATTCTTTTTAAATTTTTAAAAGAATTGCTTAATTTTTATTAATCATTATTATTATTTTAATTTGACCAGAGAGAGAGACAGGGAAAGTGAGAAAGCAAGCCACCAGGTTTGGGACTCAAACTGCGGTTGGCCTGTAGGAATTCCCAGTGCCTTAACCACCACACCACCTGCCGGCCCTGCCGGCCCTCTATTCTTAAATGAAAAGTTGAAAAGTATCACAAAATAATTTATTGTGTAGGTTGAAGCTATTACAATTTTCGGATGGGAAGGGATATGTAAATTAATGACTTAGCCACTATAATTATTGTTTTTACTTTGTATTTTTGAACATCAGTACTTCTGTGGGAGCCAGCCCTATAGTGCCACAATTGCTACACAGAGGAAGCTGAATCCCACATGGCTGACCAGGGCTGCTATCCAGGCCTGCTTAAAAACCCAGTAGGGGTGTGTGCGCATGTGTCCGGGATTTTGATGGGATGGAGAATGGGAGGGGAGAAAAAATCAGGACTTCTGTACTATTGAGAGCATTAAGGAAGCAGCAGTGGCAGGTGGCCTGGCCATCCAGGGATTCCTCAACCACGGCAGAGAATGTTGCTGCCACTCAAAGTCACCAGGCCCTGGAAGCGCCCCTACTGAGACCCAGATCATCTAACAACACACATAGTCAGAGCAGGGAACGTGCATTTTCAGGAGAGGGAGAGACAAACTTTTCTTTTAGCTAATTGGCGTGACAGTGCATGGGATACACATGCTCCTGGGAGAAAGTGTCTGGTGTCTAGGACTAGCACAGGCAGAGGAAGGTCTCAGTGAACATTTATTTTTACTGTATTTAAATAAGTAATTATAATTATGTTATTATGTTGAATTGGATAACGATTGCTAGGCTTAAAGGGACTACACACACACACACACACACACACACAGATGCAGAGTCTTCAAAAAGTTTATGGGAGGAGCCAGCAGATAGCATAGTGGTTACATCTCTGGACTCCTACGTGGCTGACAACGGTTTGATTCCCAGACCAGGTGGCTTGGAAATCACACCAGACGTGTGTGTGCATGCCCAAGATCCTGGGAGGAAAGTGGAAGAGAAGGGATTGCAGCATGGCCATCCCTCTGGGGGGTGATTTCTCACTTTCCCTCTCGCCATCTCTGTCTGTCTCCAGCAAGCGCATGTGCCCTAAGACAATACCCTCTTTTTAAAAAAGTTCATGGAAGATGCATATTAAGAAAAATACTATTCATGGATTTCAATTTTATTTTTCACCCAAATAAACTCAGACTTTAAGTCTGTTTTTCACGAACTTTTGAGGTCTTCTAGTATGTACATAATAGTAACGGACCAGCCACTGGTGCGGTGGTTAAGGTGGCTGGATCCCACGTGGCTCACTACATGGCTGGGCTCCCAGACCTGGTGGTGTGAAAAACACTCCAGGCACTTGTGTGTGCGTGCCTGAAATCCCAAGAAGAGAATAGAGAAGAAGGGATTGTAGTGTGGCCATCTCCCCTAGGAGTGCTTTCTCACTTTCCCTCTTGGAAAGCACACACGCCCTATAGCAAATTTAAAAACTAATAATAATAACTATTATTATTAAAGGAAAGGTCTCAAGGTGATTAGGCTGCTCAGATCAGGTAACTGTAGTGTCCAAAGCACCACCTTCCAAGGTATATTCTAGAACCCTTTCTCATACCAAGTGTAGAGGCTAAATAATCAGGGAGAGTGATTTTATTCACCACCTGCAGAGCAGAGGCAGTGGGAGCTGAGGCACCAGATGTCAAAAGTTTAGCAGGTGCTCTGAACGTGGGGAGGGGAGTCAAGGAGCGTTATGTTCTCTCTGACCAGGACGGATTGGGGTCGAAGGCCTGAGGCTGTCACCGCCACTCCCTGGACAAGAGGGCCTGAGAACCAGCTGCTTTCACTTGCTCCCAGGCGCAGGCCTAGTGTGACCAAGCCCACTTCTTGAAATAATCAGCTGCCAGGCCTCTGGGGCAGCAGGAGACAGGAGGCCTCCTGGCCCTGAGTGTGAGGAGTAGATCCTCCAACCTGGCCACTAGGAGGCAGGGTCACATTATCTAACTCACTGGCAGACACACACAGGTGTCCAGATGCTTTAAGAATATCTGCTCTGCACCTAAGGGTAACCCAACACCTTGGTTCATCAAGGATAATGAAGAGAGTTTGCAATTGAATTCTGGGTCTGCCACTTACTGTCTGTGGACACCTGGGGGAGTCACTAATCTTCATAAGCCTCAGTTACCTCATTTGTAAAATGGGGGCAGTGATGTTTGCCTCTAAGAGTTGTTGTCAGGATTAGAAATGACACCTTGGGGGGGCCAACAGATGACGTTAAGGCACGGTACTCCCACATGGCCAACCATGGTTTGAGTCTCAGACCTGGAGGCTTGAAACACTCTGGCACATGCGTGTGTGTGTCCCAAATCTCAGGATGAGAATGGAGGAGGAAGGATTGTGGCATGGCCATGCCCCCAGAAAGTGATTTCTCACTTTTTCTCTCACTGTCCCTCTATCTGGTGAGCACATACACCCTATGGCAAAACCCTAAAAAAAAAAAAGAAAAAAGAAAAAGAAGAAAGAAAAGTGATGACTGGCACATGGTAGGCCCTTGACCAATAACAGCTACACTAATGCGTAAAAGGATGGTCATAATATGCATCCCATCCATGCTCCTAAATCCCCTCCCACATACTACTTAGGCAGATAAAATCCAGTCTGGGCAGCTCAAGAGTAACCACTAGAAACTTGAACCCTTGATTAGAAGCCCCCAGCTGCTCACTTTGGAACACACTGAAAGGGATGAAGAGAGCCGGCAGGGCCTCCACATGCCAGTGACCTTGGCAGGGTTCCGCCTGAAGAGGAGCGATGGCTGCCCGCCCCTGGGAAACAGTACTGTGATGTGTCCTTAACCCGCCGGTGGGAGAAGGATGCAGAACTGAGCTTGGGCCAGGATGAGAGAGCCTTGGATTCTCTGCAGGGTTGGTAAGCAACCCAGTGTGCCCTGGGAGGGAGGGGAGGTGGAGAGTGGAAGGGAGAGACCCTGTGGGTGTAGGTGACCCTCAGCTCTCTGTCCCCTGTCCACCCTGGCAGCTGCCACTCCCTCATGTGACAAGTGTTAAAGCCAGAAGAGATTTCAGGCCCATCGGTGCCCACAGAGGAATTCTATCTGAGCTTGTTTCCACACTGGCTTGCAGCTAGGGATCTGAATGGTGGTTCCGATGACAGCTTCTGCCTCGCTTTACCTTTTAAAGCCATGGCTTGTTCTAATCGTCGCAACCTACTGGGCATCCTGAACCCCAATACAAAGGGGATGGGAATGTTTCCTGTTGTGGTCTCTGAAGAACAGGAGGCTTCCAGGAAGAGGGTGGAATGGAACTGGAAAGAGTCAGCTACCATCTCCTCGGCAGGAGGAGAAACCCGAGATCTCACAGAAAAATCCAGCTCTCCTTGACAACTTGGAAAACGAGATAGTGGGCCAGTCCGAGGTGTGGTGGTTACCGTGGGTGGCTGGGTCCCACATGCCCGACTGTGCCGTTTGAGTCCTAGACTTGGAGGCTTGAACAACATGCCACATGTGTGTGCGTGCGTGCCCCAAATCCTGCGACCAAAATGGAGGAGAAGGGATTGTGGCATGGTCATCCCCCCCCAGCCCCGGGATGAGTCTTTCTCACTTTCCTTCTCTTTCTCTTGCTTTCTTACATTTTTTCTCTCGGTCTCTCTCAGTCAAGCACATGTGCCCTCTGGTAAAACAAAACAAAAACCTGATAGTAACAAGGCCTCACCGTCATCAGTCTGCTAAGGTGACCGTGCCCTTAGGCATTTGCCCCCCGGCCCCTGGAGGAGTGGAGTCTGCAAACTTTACCTTAGGGGTCGCAAGTGGAATCCTCTCCAGGCCACCACTTTGTCTCTAGTCCGTCCACCCTTCTCAGGGAAAGGGGAAAGTGTCACTCAATGGGCGGGTGCGTCAGCCAGAGGCATCCGGACTTGAACTCTGGCCTTTGCATTTACCAGTCTAGAGCTGCATGGAAGGACTAGAAAGCAGGGACGGAACTGGGCCAGTAGAGTGCCCGAGGCCCCGGGCTCACCAAAATGGCAGCGGGTTGGTTCTTACAAGTAATCTGAGAAGGGCCTCAGGCCCAGAGGAGCCCATTTAGACACATGCCCTCTGACCCCTTCTGCTCACATCCTGGGGGAGCAGACGTGGTCCCCAGCAGCACCGCGAGCAGGCGCAGAGGATCCCCGATAACAGGCCCTGCGTTATTCTGTAACCGGACCGGCCTGGCCCAGAGCACAGACTTTTTTAGGATAAGGAGCCATTTTCAGGAGCCAAAGGAGGATTAGTTCGCCCCCCCTGTCCTGGACCTCCGCCCTCCCTCCGGGAGTTCTTTCTTTTGTAGATGGCTCTTTTCCTACGGAGTATCTGCGCCTTTTCATATGGATTCTCCCAGAGCAGAAGGGGATCTGGGGGGGGGGGCGGGGGGGGGGGTGCCCCCCCCCCCCCCCAGGGCGCAGAGTCTCTGGGCCAGGTTCCATGCTGCATTCAGCCTTCCCCTAATCCTCTCTGAGAAGATGGTACAGGCAGGGGGAGAGGGCCCCCCAGCCCGCCCTGTGGTCCTTAATCAGGATGGCGAGCATAAGGGGTCCAGGAGGGGGTCCAAGCGGGTCTCGAGCATTCCCCCTCTGCCAACCATACCTGAGCTTTGTCTCTGCTCTCTCAGAGCGTGTGGAACCTTCCCATGAACCGATGTCCTGTGTGGGAGCCTTACAAGGTCAGGGCTGCTCCCCGAGGTCCTGACTCAGAGGCGGAATCCCTGACCTGTCAGGAAGACCCTTAGCATCCCAGTGCTAGGAGAAGTGGCCACCGCCAGAGGGAAGAGTGTCAGCATGGAGGGCCGCGGGTACCTCCTGGGGAAGGAAGGTGACTGGCCTGGGGTCAGACAGCATCTGGCCTGAAAGAGGAGAAGAACGAGAAAGAAGACCTTGTCCACTGTGCTGGGCTGGGGTCACCTCTGCAGCACGCAGCTGACGCCGGTATGGAAAGGTGTCCCCAGTCAGCGTCTCCCTCAGCAAATCTCTGTGCCCACCCCCTTCGCCCTCACCTTGGCCCTTGGCGCACACCATCACCTCCATCTTCCCTTTTTCCTTGAAAGCTCAACCCACCCAACTGAGCTTTGAGCCTCCAGTCTCTGGGGTGACCCTCCCTCTACCCCAGGAGGGAGGCCCTCTCTGCTCTCCACTCCTAGACCTAGGACTCTTCCAGCGATAGCCCTTCTGCAGGGTTTTATGATGCATGTGTGTGTGTCCGTTATCATCCTCCACTAAACCTCCTGCCTTATGATTTTGGTGTTTCCCACAGCTACTACCAGAGCCTGGCAAACCACAGGTGCTTCCTACATGTCCAACGGCCAGATGGATATAAGCATTTCGCAGATCCTGAGCATCTCCAAGTCTGAGCCGCATGCAGGGCGTGCATTCAGGGGTGAATAGAACAGACCTGGCCCTGCCGCCCACACCCAGCAAGGACAGTGCAGACACACGCAGGCATGGACCTCAGCAAGTGTGGGGAAGGGAAGGAAGTCCTGAGAGTCAACAAGGCGAGACCTGCGAGAGCTGGGGGTTCAGGATGACCAGGAAGAGCCTGGGGCAGTAGGTGGGCAAGGAGGCCAGGGGATGAGCAAGAGCTGGACCTCCTGAGAAACTAAAGGGGCGCAGGTGTGACAGCGTGAGCAAGAGAGCCGTGGAAGGGCCAGAAAGGACAG
The DNA here is from genome assembly GCF_000334495.1 of Tupaia belangeri chinensis. NCBI lineage: Eukaryota > Metazoa > Chordata > Mammalia > Scandentia > Tupaiidae > Tupaia > Tupaia belangeri. The sequence goes on from NW_006159690.1 coordinate 2,323,970, forward strand.
AGAGGCCAGGTTGGCAGGTCTTTTAAGAGGAGCTTGGTTAACACCCATAGGTGCCTCCATGCCCTGTCCTGGTATAGTTTTGATGCTATGTGCAAAGTATTGGCATGTCACCTTCGGAAGTTTCCCAGACGAGAAATGATAAGATCATTCTGCTCACTGGCATGTGAAGGGACATGTGTGTATGTGTACGGTGTATGTGTATATACATACGTGTGTATATGTGCCTATCCCCTGAGCATGATGCAAAGCTAACAATGAAGAGGTTTTTCTTTTCTTTTTTTTTTTGTGCTATAGAACATGTGTGCTGACTGGTAAGACCAAAGAGCGAGAGAGAAGGTGAGAAAGCACGCCCTTGCTGCCCACTCCCCGGGAGGGGGATGGCCATGCTGCAATCCCTTCATCTACTTCCTGCTCTCTGGATTTGGGGCACATGTGTGCTTGTGCTGGTGTGTTTTTCAAGAGAGGGGGTTTAAGACTTGAACTGCACAGTTAGACACGTGGAATCCAGCCACCTTAGCCTCCAGTGGACCCTGGCTGGTCCACTAATAAAGTGTTTTAAGGGGAAAATATAACATTCATTCAATGAATAAAAATTAGAAAAACCTTTGTAACAGAAAAAGAAGGAAGGAAGGAAGGAAATGCAAGGAAATGAATTAAAGGAAAAACCTAAGATGACGGTTCCTAGCTGGGAGGGGCTAGAGTGAGGACGGGCCCTGGGAGTCCCTGCACATTGAGCAGATCACATCTGGAGCAGGGCTGGGAGCATGTGTTGGGGTGACGTTGCCAGATGCATTCTTGAAACAAAAGCAGAAACAAGTAAATTCCAGTAAAGAATGAAATGAGTCATTCTAAAACTGAGCAGAAAGTGAGAGCAATCAGGCCTCACATTTTATTTGGCTTTGTAAATAGAAGCTGAACGTCAGCTCTACCGCATTTCTTAAACACCTACACTGGGCTAAGTACTGTGAGAAGGAAAACAAGCCAAACTCGGGACCTGATGAAATACGTCCATCTGTTGGGAACCAGCAGTTAGCGTAATGGCTATGTCGCTGGACTCCCACGTAGTCGACCGCGGTTCGCGTCCCAGACCTGGTGGCTTAAAACTCACGCCGGGCACGTGTGTGTGCGTGCCCAAGATCCTGAGAGGAGAATGGAGGAGAAGGGATTGCGACGTGACCATCCCCCCTGGGGGGTGATTTCTCGCTTTCTGTCTCTATGTCTCTCTCTGTCTGGCGAGCGCATGCGCCCTATAGTGAAAACCTCTTCAAAAAAAAAAAAAAAAGTACATCTGTCAATAGAAATAACGACTATAAATCATTACACAAATTATGTAATAATGTGACAATACATGGTATCATTGTACATAAAGCTGCACATTATTACATATTATGTATGTAATCATTGCACTTGCTATTATACATATTATGTAAATGGAAAAATGACATGAATGTGATATAAGTATGTGAGAAGAAGAAACAAAAATAAGAGAGTGAAAAGAGTGACTGGAAGGGCAGTACCATCTGATGACAGGGAAAGATGGTATTCATGGTAGAAGTGGGCAGAAGGGTTCATCTTCAGAGAAGAGGAGGGCAAGAGCACTTTTGAGGACATGGGAGGGATACAGGCTGATCCTGGAGGAAGTGTGGCTGAGGAGGAAGTGGAAGGATTCCGGAAGAGAGAAAAGTCATGAGAGCTCCCAGCTGCAAAATCTCATGGGTTTAACCTACGTTCATGGAATGCGCATTCCATTCCAGGCTGGTTCTAAGCGCCTTACAAATATGAATGGTATATTTCATTTTCACCACAACTATATGAGATAGACACGTTGAATTCCCATTTTAGCGGTGAGGAAACATACTGGAGAAGCTATCTAAGTTCACACCTTAGTAAGTGACAAAACTAGAATTCAAACCAAGACCACGAGTTCCAGAGCCCATGTTCTCAGAAACTACATCTTCTCATGCTCTGCAGAGTGTTTGACAAACATGGAGTGACCATCTTAGCTGGGCCATGTGGAACCATCTGATGGGGACAGGGTTGAGTGAAGAAAAAGACAAGGACTTTGAGCCAAACAGCGTGAGTGTAAATTCCCCCGGGGACCTCCAGCAAGTTCACCCTCTGAGCCTTAGTGTGTCCTTCTGTAGGAATGGAAACACCCCATCCAGGGAGTGCTGAGGCTGGTCATTTGGGAACACTGTCTAGTGCATGGAAAAGCCACCCTCGGAACCTGTGTCTGTGGAATCAAGTCTTAACTCTTCCAACTTAGACAGGGATGGCTTCACATTCTGATTCGCTAGCTCTATGATCTCTGGCAAACCACTCAACCCTTTTATTACTGTCTTCTTATCTAAAAAAAAATGGATACAGTAAGACTTACCTTGTTGGGTTAAACTTACTATGTGAGCTAGTGAATAGCGAGTACTTGGGCTGTAGTAGGGGCTCCATAAGTCACAGCTATTGTTAATTATTAGCAAAATTAGATTGATGTAAAAAGCTACTGGAGAACCCCTCCTGCCTGTTTGAAGAGAACCATTGCCGCACAGTGTGTATCGCGGTGTGTGAGGCAGGCTGCAGTGGTAGGCGACGGGCTCCTCATCTTTGTTCTCAGTTTGAGCATTTGCTCTCCTCCCGAACACAACTGGCTGCTGGAGCCAGCTGCAGGCTAAGACCATCATCTTCCACATTTGTCATCAGACTTGATGGATAGTATTCCCAAGTTAATGCCATAAATGCTGTTTGGAAATTACAAGCCCATGTTGCTGGTGGTCCAGCCAAAAAAAGAATTAATTTATAATCATGAATATAAATTTCATAGATAGTATTATTGTCATTCAGGATTTGAGTTATGGTACTTATGGGGAGTGGCTTGTGGAACAGAAAACCATGTCACTATAACTCAGTGTAATTCCAATGACAATAGTCATAGCTATCACTTTGTTATAAATCAATCGATATCCTGTGTTAAGTGAACAGGCCTTGCCTCCCCAACCGCACAGTGGGAGTGGTAAAGAGGCCTCAGAGCTTTGTTTAAGGTGTTTACAGCCATGCTGACTCATGTCCAAAGGAAGGCAGGAAAAAGACGCTTTGGGAATTTTTGCATGAACTCCAAATACCTTGGTCTACTGGACACAATGTGTCCCAATCTATAAGCATTTTAAAAGGTGAATGACATACTTAAGTTTTTAAAGATGTGTCTTTTGCTTATACTTCGTCTCTAAAGGCTACAGTTTCAGAACTGGGAATTATTTACTAATTGCAGACAGGATTCTGACTGAAATGGCATCAATCCCCGAAGAGCCAGTGTGTGTTTGAAGGCCTCTCTAAATGCCATGAATCAGGCAGTAGATCTTTCCTGTTAATCTATATTGGTTTCCTCCCAAAGGCAATTGACCCTGGGGAAAGGTAAAACAGAAGAATCGGAGTACCACTGAGCTAGCATGTAACTGGCTTTGAAAGTGCACTGCTGGGGAGAAGAATGCAGAAATATCACGGGGAGCAATAGCTTGCGGAGAAAAGAAGATGGTTTAAAGTCAGTGGAAAGTAATTTTGCCAAGTGCAGAGTTATCTAGTTAACCTATTGTTCTACATAATGAAAACGCTGGGCTATTCTGGAGTGTGTTACAGTATGTAGTTTGTCAATTACCCAATCAAGGGGCATTGCTCATTCAGCCAGGATTGAGGGCAGTACCCGTACTATTTTATTACTATTAAGTCTCAACTTGGCATATTTTTATATAGACTATAGGGTGTTTAATCGCCATGCAAACCCAGGACTTTCTTTATCTTTTCTGGCTTAAGTCCATTGTCAGTGGGTTACATTAGTGTCTGTCACTACAATTAGGGTGTTACAATATGCAGTATTTAGGCTTATAAATTCATTGGAAAGTAGGGGATGTAAGACCGTCATAACAGTCCCTCAATTTTAAAAAGTGGTAGGAATGAGTTAGCATGACATAAGGAAAACAGACTAAGAGGTTAGGGTAACTACCTACCAAAGATCTAGAAGGCATCTTTACAATGTGTGAGGTAAAAAAAAAAAAAAAAAAAGGCATTCATAGGCTTCCACTCGTACCCTAAAATCACCTTCACCCCCACAGGGTCCTGGGATTTAATAGAAATGAAAGTCCATTTGGAGAACCTCTTAGGAAAAACTATGTTAAATCGTGTTAGCGTAATAGCCACTTAAAATTGTCATTACTTTTAAAACAGAATTCAAAATTCTACTTTTAGCTTTAGAGGGTCTTATTAAGGTTGGACAACCATTCCATTTACAAATATTCCAGAGGTTGTTTAACATACAACTGGTGTTAATCATTGGGCATCCTTACAGACCGTTATAAATTTAGAAACTATAGAGTCTGAATTCTTCTGTTTGCAAGAACATGGTACACATTTCCATAATAAAGCATTTCCCTTCTTGTGTCTCTGGTAGGCTGTTCCGTGGTGTCAAATATTTTTTGACTTTGATAAAATTGTATTGAGGGTCAAGATCATCTCTTAATAGTTCACACTTGTATTTAATAACCTGCCTCGATGTCAAAAGACACCCCCATCCTATCATAGTTGCAGGAAGTATTATGTGCTGCCATCCCATCTGCGGTCACGCATCAGACATGTCCATGTTATTCCATATTCGGTCCATTCCAGAGAAAGGCTAAAGGAGACAGAGGCTACGGATCTTGTTAGGTGCAGCCTCTGACACCATCACTATCAATTGTCTTTTGCTGGGGCTGATCATCACCTCAATTATCTAGTGTCCAGCCTACCTGATAGGTTTTTGCAAACTATAACTCTTCTGTCGATGAGCATGGAATAATGACAGCCAGGGGCAAATGGACAGAATACAAAAGAGATATAAACCCAGAAGTAAAATAGTAAGTCTATCCATGCATATAGACATACAATATGCTTTTGGTACCAAGTGATTCCACATAACGTATCGCCAGTGGTTTCTTTGAGATGATGCTAAGATGCTAAGTAAATTAAATAGAGCTGTTGGCTTCATGCTTCCCCCATTTCATCATTTCATTAGAAATACACTGAATATTAAAAAATATGGCAATATGTTGAAGAACATAAATATATAGATTTTTTTTCTCAAATCATTGCGTTTGTAATTTATACTAACAACAATCTTAAACTTAAATAAGAATCCTTTATGTAAGAGAAGATATATTTTTCTAAAGGATGCCAATGGAAGTGCAATTTCAAATTGAAATCATGAATCAAGTGCAAAAGTAAACTATACTGGTAAAGTATGCTAAGGCATCACGGTAGGGTATATTTTTAGCCATCCACGGTTCCACACAACATGAGAAAATAGATTTTAGTGCAATATTAATTGAAGTTTTGCCAGTGTGTGGTTCAGGAGGTTAATTTGAAAAGAATACATTACCAATATATTTATAGCATTTAAATAAATTAAAATTACACTTCACACATCAATAACACAGCTATTAAATAATATTTTTATTCTATGTAAATCCCATCCATTCATCTCAGTTGTATAATAAATGACCATAATTACGGAGCTTCATTGGGAGGAAGGTCATTGGTAATCCTGTAATTCCTCATTGGTGTAAAGAGAGCAAACAGAACTGTTTGTGATGAATGTATTCAACCTTTGCATACTTTGGTACTTCGGACCATGCATTAAAATGCAGTCAGAAATTAAGTTCTTCACTTCCACAGCATTTTTAATCTGCTGCGTCGATTTTTGTTTTAAGCCAAGGCTTTCTTGAAGTGCTTCTTTAACTATTTCTTTTTCTTTTTGGATGCAGATACGTGGTATTTACATGAATACACACATGTGCGCGCGCACACACACACACACACTCATACACACACACACACATACACACACGTCCCCCAAAGAGCATGCCTGTCAAATTCAGGCTGTCCTATGCCATATAAATCCAACTCAGTCTTTTCTCTATACATAATTTTTGAAATTTATGATACTTCATTTGATTTCTAAGGGAAAATAGGGCCTTCACGTTCCTCTCAACTGCAGTGTTCTAAACGTGAACTAACGTTTCCAACCTCCTTTCTAGATGAGCTCTTCCCTCCACAGATGTCTATTTTCAGGTCACCAGGGAAGGCACTCAGTCCATTTTTTTTCCCCTTGAAGAATCTTTAGCTGCAACCTGGAAGATCTGTAGTTCTACCTTGCTTTCCATTCCCCTTTAATGCAAGAATGAAACCTGTTTTTCCTAGGGGAACTGAAGATACATAGAAGTGAATGTGAATGTTAAAAGTAATGGACCAATGGCAAATAAATTACGAGAGAAGGTAACAAATTAAGACATTAACAAAGATGGCTCCGGTTGCATTTATCTGTAGCCCCTGTGTTCTTCTAGCCCTAGAGGCTGTACGTTTTCTGTCCTTTCCAGCAGACAAGGCGTGGGTTTTGCATATGGAAATAAGAACAGATGACTGCTAATTCCTAATGAGGAAAATATCAAAGCGAACAGTATTCCCTATGTGTGCCATAAGGACTTGTAATTGAAAGGTCTTCAGAATAAAGGGTTCCAAGCAGAGGGAATTCCTTTTAATGAAGCTTGGATTTAGTCCCATTATTCTAATAAAGTGTAATCAATTGGTGCCAACAATCTGAAGGTCTAGTTCAACCTCTGATTAGATCTTGGTTGTTTTTAAGGCAACGGGCATGAGGAAGGGAAACACGAGTTAATAGGCTTTTGGGTCAGTGATCCACACTTCCTGAAGCGAAGTGGAGCTGGAAGGAGGGCAATTTGGAAGCTGTCTTAGCATAAATCTAATGCGAGGCTCTTGCTGTCCAGGGGGAACCGGGCCCTCAGCATTCCCCAAGACATGCTTTGAGCCGATTCTACTCTTAATCCAATTTACTCAGCCGAATAAGTCCCACTGCTTCAGCTTGCCAACAAATTAAAATCCAGCTTCATAAAAACACCTTGAATTTGGAAGGTATTGGCTGGCCCACTAGACTTGAAACTTCATTTATTCTGGCTAACTTCTCAATTATCTTCCCAGCAGTGGAGATGTGTAAAAGTGCAAAAATCAATAGGGTTCTATTCCCATTCTATTGGAAAGGGAAAAATTAATGAGATAGGACACTCTCTTAATCAGAAATAAATGTTTTAATTCAGATAATGACATAGTTTTCCCTCGCTGAAGGATGACAAATGCTGGGCTGCGCCCCCAGCAGAAGCAGTTTCAATTTTATTGTAAATATAAAAGGTATTGATCGGTGAGATGTACAAACCCCATTGCTTACAAAAGCCATTCAGGGGGACTGGGAAAACTATTAAGCACTGGGTCAGAAATCAATAAACAACACTGAAATGTAGCAGAGGTCGCCCTAGGCTTTGTGGCATCTTTGAAAGCCAAGTGGCAGGAATAGTGACAGAAATGTCTCTTGTGGAACAATGTTGGCGATGAAGAGGGTCAGATGTTTAATCTCTTCTGTGGTTTGACAAGTCCCGGGAACAGAACTAATGTAGTCTTTCACGGCTGCCTTTGATTTAAATACATGCTGATTCATCCCCTTGCTGACAACTGTATTTATTGGCTTTGGGGTGCCTAAATATATTGACAGGGAAGAAACCATGGTATGTTTCAGAAGGCAGAATGGTTGTGTTTATGCAAATGGACCACGCCTTGATTCACCCTCCATTTTTTTTTCTGGAAAAAAAAAAAAACAAAACAAACACATACCCAAACTTTTTTGAAACACACCGATAGATGGGAGTACAGTCTACCATACTGAACCACATATTAGAGCAACTACAGAGAAGATGATCGAGCATGAAGTATTTTTTGTAACAGATGACTAAATGTAATATTCTCCTTTTGGGTTTTTAATTTTAATACTTGCTTTAAATTCAAGCGTAGGTTAGGTTTCCTTTTCCCAAGTCCTTTATAATGGATTAATATAGTCAACCATCTCTAGGCCACCTTCTTGTCATGTATGGTATTTGGGGGTGAAGAGATTATAATTGATCATCACCTTCTCCCCCAACCCTCAGACTCCTTGATGCAGTTTCGAAACTAGAAGATTAACCCAGTTAAGAGACCGTCATTCCATTTTAAATGGATTTGGGTTGGATCTTTAAATAACATCCAGATAATCATTGAACTAAAGCACACATTTTATTGCTGGAAATGCTAGCCAAGAAATAGCCAGAGTGGAGAAAAATCGTATAAGGGAAGAGGCTCCATGCATGTAGGTGGAATCCAATTTTTCTAATAAGACCTTGATTTGGAAGGTTTAAAGCTGAGTATTGAAACTTTTAACAACATCGTTTCTGAAGCAGAGACAAAGCCCTCTCTCGCCCAACACGCCCAGAGCCGCGCCTTGTGTTGCGGAGACTCTGTTCCCCTCTTGACACGGGTATGATTATGAGATTGGTGAGGGTCAGGCTGCCCATCAGTAGGTGAAGTGTTCAGCTGCTGAGGATTTGAGTTTCATCTCACCTCAGATATTATGTCAGTTTCATGTCATTTTCATCCCTGAGAATGATTTGAGAGCGCTCCTTGTCCCCTGTTATTGCGGTCACTTGACCTCAGATGTAACTTCTGTCGAATACCATCATTTTAACAAAGTCGAGGACTTGCGCATCCCTAGCCGGGGCTGACCTTTCCAGCCTGCCGCTCCCCAATTGGCTCTGACGGCACATTTTACTGCCCCCTCCATTCCCAACAAATGAATGTTAAGGCCTCAATGAATTGGTTCACATTGGAAGTTATAGTTTTTCATCGCCATGAGCATTTTTAAAATGGGATCCCCCCCTCCTCTCGTTGTATTTGGTCTGTAGTACCGGGATTTTGCTTTTTGCCTTTGGATGCTCAAACATGGAAAACCACTTCCTGCTTAAAAACAATATTCTGACCCCTCCAAATGGCAATTCTAGATTTGTCACCTAAAACAGAGATGACACGCCCTGATTTCTTGGCTGGGAGATGTGTGCCCTATCCCCTCACAATTGGTTGCTTCCCTATCCCTTGTTCCATGTCCTTTTGCATTTTAAAATTATCCTTCAAGGTACAACAAGAAACTGACTGGGTCACCAGGATTTTAAGAAGCCCTCCAACTAGAATGTATGTCCTCATTTCCGGGCCCGAGGCAGGCCCTAAGGAACTTAGAGACTCCCTGGTAAAAGAAAGTTTCATTCCAACATCTTGTTTCAGAGAAGCAGCTGCTGGCTTGAGAGGAGGTAGGGAGACATCCCAATTACAGACCAAGTGTGAGGCGCAAATCAGGTACGGGAACTTTCGCCTTCTCAGTCCCTCCCCTCCGCCCACTGTTACAGACACACCCAACACTGGGGCCATCTGTCCTTGAAACTTAAAAGACCTTTCACTCTCACCACCCAGTTGACCTTTTTAACAGTGCCTCACCCCAATGCCTGGCGTCTAGAACAGAGGTTGGCAAACTTGTCTGTCAAAGGCCAGGTAGTTAATATTTCAGATGTTGTGGATCACACATGTCATGTGTCCTTCTGTGTGTGTGTTGTGTGTACACATCCTTTAAATATACAAAACTCATTCTTAGATTCTGGGCTGTTTAAAACAGGTTGCTGGTGGATTTGACCCATGAGGTACAAGTTTTGGATTGACCCATGAACTGGAAAGTACTAACATAAGTTAGTTGGTTTTAAGATAAATGAAGGAAGTAACTGTCCATTTGGTGAAAGTACTTCCCACACGATAGGCACTTCATGAACGCTAGTCAGATCAACACCTGAGAGACAGCCCAATCGTAGAGAGAGCATAGACCAATGAACCACTCGTCCCAAGTTTATAAGATAGCCATCTGAACAACAGTGTTACCTAAACAATAGTTTTCCATTTTCTTCAGAAATTGTATGATATTGCTGATATTAGAGCATTTCTGATGAACAAAAATTGTAAATTCCATGGTTCAGCCAACTATCATGATCTTGCCATGTCACCCAAATAGATTTATGTATGAATCTCAGGTTAAGAGCTACTGCTTTGAATCAGGGACTAGCATTGATTTTCTATCATCCAGGGAAATGGCAAGGAAGAAGCCAAGTGCATTTCCCTGGGTCATCAGGTCAGCTAAGAATGGAGCTGGAGGCCTTGGAAGTAACTTACCTTTGGCACCTCAAAAGTGAAGTTTGGAGGCACCCCCGGATCACCTCACCTTCCACTGTGTGCTGACTTCTAGCTCCAGCATTAATATCCAGCTGTCAGTAGGAATTTGGGAATGTTTCTCTGGGAATGGAATTGGTGATGTGGGAAATCAGGGCAGATTTTGACCACAGGCTCTTTGCACAGAGCAGGTCTGTAATTTCCTAATTTGACTTTGTGATCTCTATAACTTGGAGGAGGCCCCAGGCTGGTCTTAACAGCTGAGTGAAGCCTATTTTCACTCTCTGAATCAAACTATTCCAGTGAACCTCCTCATTGTCATCATTTGATAGCCCAAATCCCATAGAGGAATCTTTCCTGTAAGACACTGGGAAAATATTTCAGACTCCATTACTTGAGAGAACTCTAAACTTCTTTACAGAATCATCATTCAAGTCATGTTTATTTGGCAGCTATAAGGCCAGACACTCATTGATCCAAATAGCAGTCTTCACATGTGTGAGCTTCAACACAAATTCTTTAACCCAAGTGAACAAAACACAAAAATACCTGTCCTCTTGGGGTTTATATTCTAGTGAGAAGTCCCAGGCAATAAACAAATTAGTAGGATAGATGATTAGTTCCTCAGAGATAAATAAGCATGGAAAGGGGCAAGGGGTGAGAGTCAGAGGAGGCTTCCACAGTCAAATGACAACTGAGCAAAAATGCTGAAGGAGGAGGAAAGGAGCCATACAGGTATCTGCCAAGGGACCAGTGCAAGGGCAGGTTGGACCCACACCTGGTGTGTTTGGGGAGCAGGAGTCTGGAATGTCTGGAGCAGAGTGAGGCGAAGGCAGTAGGCGTTGAGACAGGAGAGGCTGCAGAGGGTTGGATCAGGTAGGGTCTTGAAGGCAGCTTTCCCTGAATGTATTCCCTTGTTCACTGCTGGGTCCTCAGTGTCCATCACAACTGTTGGGCACTTAGAATAGACCCTCCCCCAGTAAATATCTGTAGAAACAGTGCATACTAAAGCCGTTGAAGTGCTGATGGAAAGTCAGGCCAGCTAGATAATGTGGTGATTAAGAGGTGGCTGGATTCTACGTGACTGTGTGGTTTGAGTCCCAGACCTGGTGGTTTGAAAAATACACTGGGGCATGTATGCAAGCATGCCTAAAATCCTAAGAGGAGAATGAGGAGAAGGGATTGCATCATGGCCCTCTCCCCTGGGAGGTGTTTCTCACTTTCCCCTTCTCTTTTTCTGTCTCATGCACCTTATAGCAAACTTAAAAAAAAATAAAAGAAAGAAAGAAAAAGTGATAATGGCAAGGCTTGGACAAGTTGGACACCGTAGTGGGAGGTTGCCCATGAGATGTGGCTTATCATTTTCGTTTATATTTTCTATCTCAATGACAAAATGATAGAAATAGAATACAGAGAAGCAAGGCTTACATTTCACAGGGTGGGTGGTGAATCCATTTCCATGTAACAGACCTGTTAGCCCTTTTATAGTGAACTTCCTTTCTTCTCAAGTTGTGGGGAGTCTTCTTTGGGGTCTAATGATAGGCTCATATTTTGAGCGGGCTCCCTACCTGATCTGCTCCTAGGCTGGGTGGGCTCGGAACCAACCTACTCTCTAGTGTCTGACCTGACTCCTCCTCTCCTCAGACAAGTTTGCATTATAAATGCCACCACATGGTTGGGAACTAGGTTTCCACATCCTGCATCTTTAGCTAATGGTTTCCTGGGTCTCAATGTCTGCTCTTTTCAGTGAAGTTAACAGCACTCTGGGGACCCGGACACTGTCTTAAGCTTCTTGCACATTCCAGTAATGAACTGACGTGGCTGTCTGTAAACACTGCCAAATGATTTTGATAAATCGTGTGTGTGTACATTTGTTTGGGGGAAGATGGTTCAGACATAATTCTTTCTGGAATCAGGAAAATAGAAGCCATTACCTTTCAGATTACCTTCCATTTCCTCAGGAGTCGCTGTGTGCCTCATGTCTCTCCCACCTTGCCACTTGAAGAGCCTCATGTGAAACGGTATTTGCTGGTGTGGGGGAGGGTCCTCGCTGTGAATCTAGAAACCTGGGTTGAGTCCCAGCTCCCTAATCATCTAGTTGTCCTATCTTCAGTAAATTACCTAATTTTCTTCTGCCTCAGTTTTCTGATCGATAAAATGGGGATGATAATTATCTTTAAGGAACGTTGCAAGAATTGAAAACTAATGCATATAAAGCAATATCTGATGCTTGGTGGGTACATAACAAACACAGGTATTACTACAGTAACAATAAAATAAGAAATCACAGCAAGGTTTAAAAGATCAGTTCAGGCATTATTTTTTCACCTTGACACTCTGTCATCCTAAGAAGATAAATTAGGAGTTAGCATTAACCATCTAGAAATGTCTTTAAGTAGATTTCTCAGAGCCAGTTGGAGGAGTGAGATGAAGCATTTGAAGCATAAGTACTGGCCTGGGTCAAGCAGAGTTTAAGAAAGCTAGACGGATTGACAAGACAACCACTGGTACTTTCCAGTAAGGCTGGAGGGTCCACCGGGACAGGACCTGGTCAGGGAAAAGGCAGGAGGAGTGGGTAGTGGTCAAGGGTATAAACCCTTTATTTTCCTGCCAAGAAGGTGGGTGGGATTTCCTCCAGTAGGCAACGGGAGGCACCCACTGAAGGAGTGTTGTAGTCACATGTTTTTACATCTTCCCACTAACTTCTCGTTATCATACTTTTATAGTAGGTCTGAGAACACACATAAGATAGTGCCTTTTATTAAAATGGGAGGGTTTGACATAGGCAATTACATAATTTTAGTATTCATTTCTTTGATATAAACTTGTTTTACATTTCATGGAATCATAAAACAGAATTCTAGAGATGGAAAGGAATTTGGGCAGTATCCACACTCCAACACATTTATTTTGATGCTAAATGGAGGCCCAAGAAATCCCCCTTGTCCAGGGCGAATTCACAGCCCCAGGACAGAGAGGGCTTTGTCTCTATCTCACACTTGTGCTATTTCACACACTGTGCTAGGCACCACATCTACACTGCCCTTCACACGCACAGCAATATCTGGATGAAAGGGGTTCTATTTCCCATTGCGCAGATGAGCGAACTGAGGTTTGGATACTTCCAGAGAACATGGTTAATTAAGTAGTGGTGACTGAATTTGCTTTTACCTGGATCTAAAGCCTGAGCTCTTATCACCGGCTCACACAGCAGCAGAATCGAGAATGAGACCCAAGGCCAGAGCTCCTTCCTCCCAGCCACTTTTTCCAGCTGTCAGTGTTCTCTAAAGTTGGTGTCCGATTTAAGCCAGGACCACGCTGAGTGGGCTGCATCATGTTGATTCACTTATAGTGCTTCCCCTGGGTGGATGTCAATATGACAAGTTTCTACTATGTAATAGTCCTGTGCAGAAGGCATCGCTTGTGCAGGGACTTTATTGGAATGTTTTTTACTTCATCACAGAGTGCCCTCGTTATGATGAACCCTGGGAGAAATTCTCGTCTGGTAGTCCGGGATTCATCGGACTTTTCCTAAGTATTTGGCCTGTGGGCATGCTGTCCCTGGATGACTGATCAGGTTCCCCTTTGTGCTCTGGTTGTTAGAGTTCTCAGATCCAAATGTGAATTCCAACCATGGTGAATGTATGGAACTTCACAGTATGCATTGCTGTGTTAGAGTCTCGTCCTTGGCTCAATTTCAGGTTCCAAGTCCCACTTCTTGTTCTTGCATCTATTTATCATTTATTTTTTATTAATCAAATGTATATTATCTTACAAGGAAGTTTGAATCACTTCAAAACAAAGTGAAGTATCAATAATGAAATACACAGCAAATTTATTTCCATGTTGCGTCTCCAAACCTTTTCATGAAACCTGGTGACAGACTAAACTGGCGGAATATTTGTATCCGTCCTGGCATAAGGAGGAAGAAGCATGGATGTTATAAACGCCTTGCCCAGGGCAATCACCCTGGGAACACTGCAGGACCCAGGTGGGGACATCCAGGAGATTAGAACAGTTCCCCACTGTCCTGTCCAAATGAACTAGGATGCTGTATCCATCCTACCTAATTAAAGAGTGCTTGAAAGCAGGGCCTTTTTCTTGATTTACAAACCCTCCTCATCATCCTTTATAGTGCACTGATATGTGAAGGAGGGAGGAGAGACACTTAAGGGAAGATGGGTATTTCCTTAGATGACATTGGTGAGGGCAAGTGTCACCTTCACACAAGCACTTCCGCTCAGATGGCTTGTTAAGAGTGAGGCAGCGTCGATGGAACATGCTGTACTTATTGACAACGCACTGAGCTATTATCCATACTGGGATAAGAATTCAAGGACAGGACACAGATCAGGTGAGCTCAATACCAGACCCTCAACGCTTCTCCCCTCGAGTCTTTGGGAGGAGTGCAACTCTGATGGCACCTTGATCTCAGACTTCCAGCCTCCAGAGCGATGAAAGAATACATTTCTGTTGTTCAACACTAAAAGCCAGGCCAACTGGGGGTTTTGATGCATATGAAACTAGAGAGATCCCTCTTCAGTCATGCATTCATTTAGGTATTAATTCATGCATTCATTTAGGTATTCATTCATTCATTCATTCATTCATTTGACAAACATTTACTGATAGATCTCTGCTGGACTCTAGAGATACAAGAAGGAATAAAATAGACATGGTCCCCAGCCTCATGTGAGCTGTTTTGGATAGCTACAGAAGATGAAGCTATCTAATATAAAAACAACTCAGAAATGTAAAAGAGAAAAATACCATTTGCTTTTCAAAAAGGAGGAGAATAAGTCCAATTGATCTGCCTTGCCAAATTTCCTGAAATCCAGTAATTCTATTTTACATTGGCATAAAGATTACTTTTAAAGACAATTAGACACACACACACACACACACACACACACACTGACCTTCTCCTCAAGGTAGACAAAAAATGGGTAGTGTCTTAAAAGCAAGAAGGAAGATGAATTCTTCCACAGAGGTCTCATGCTCCTTGGATAAAAAAGAAGAGGTCAGCCTTCTTCTGACTTTTCACATCACTTCCAGATCATTGATGTGTCATTCTCTTCCTAATATTTAAACTCTTGGTAATCGGTCTCTACCATCCTTGACCGCAGACCTCCAGAATCCATTGTCTTTTTAGAAATCATGCAGCTGGTTACCCACCTCCACCCTAGTCCACCATCCTCTTGAGGAAGCCAGTCCCTAAGTCTGACCACCATAATTAATAAGGATTCCTCAACCAACTTGACCTTGTCAGTCTACTGTGCCCCACATCAGCACCTGTGTCCTAGACGGGCAGGGCTAGCACAGGGACACGGTGCATCTCTGCTCTCCCTCCTATTCCTGCTCTGGTCAGAAACTTCCAGATTTAATCTAGAATAGGTAGACCGAAACTACAGGTGGAAGTTCTGGAATATTCCCTGTACTCCACATCAAAATATCTCTTTGCTTCTTCCTCAGGGAAGAAGATTTGTCTCATATAAAAAGAATCCTTTAGGGACCAACAGATGGCACAATGGTTATGTTGCTGGACTCCCACGTAGTCGACCACAGTTTGAGTTCTGGACCTGGAGACTTTAAATTCACACCGGGCATGTGTTAGTGCATACCCAAAATCCCAAGAGGAGAAGGGAGGAGAAAGGACTGTGGCATGATCACCCTCCCCATGGGGGTGTTTTGTTTTGTCACTTTTTGTCTCTCTGGTGAGTACATACAACATAGAGCAAAAAAATCTCTCTCTCTAAAAAAAAAAGGAAAAGAAAAAGAGAAAAAGAAAAAAAGAAAAAAGAAAAAGAAAAAGAAAAAGAAAAAGAAAAAGAAAAAGAAAAAGAAAAGGACACTTCAGGTGACCATGATGGGGCCTGTTTACCCATTCTTGGCCATTCTTGGCTCTCCCTCCTTTCACTGCAGGATTATTCAGCTGAACCATTTACACCAGCTACCTCCATTTTTATCTTTACCCACAGCTTCCACAATCCTCTGCGGTCTTTTTTCTTTACGGAGAACACACCTTTGCTCTGTTTTGTTGCTGAAGAAAATTTGCCTTGTCTGAAGTTTTTTTTTCAAACTTTCCAGCTAGTGCCTTGTTCTTCCTGACTCCACCAATGACTTCTGTGACACTAGACTATCCCGATGCAGCTTTCTTCTCTCCCAGCTGCCCCCTTTCCTTGCTGTGTCTTCCTCCTCATGCCTGCAAGCCTGTCATTGCCTTTTCCCTCTTGTGTCTTAACATGCTCTTCAGAAAGCTCAACAATTTTTTAATTACTGTAATTTCATTATTACTTCTTACCCCTAAATTGAGATCTCCTATTCTTTTCCCACACCCACTGGGCCCACTGGAAATTTTATCCATAGCAGACTCGAGATGTCCTAACCCAAACCAACTGCCCCATCTCAATTTCCACCGTGAGGTCTAAATCCTGGTGGCTCGCCTATGCAGATGGAAGTGTAACCCTCTCTATCGCAGAGGGGAGAGGGAAGAATAGAGTAGATACAGAGGAAGAGGCAAAGGCAAGCAGCAACACGGGAAGGAAAGAGACAAAGAAGGTAATCGTGGGTCCTGGACAGTTCTCCAGCTTCTAGCCCCATTCTTCTTTCAATCTTGGCTGCCCTCTTGGGCTCCATGAAATATCCCTGTGACCTGGCAATAAATATTTTTTGGTTTAACCAGTTGGAGTGTCAGTAAAGTCAGCCTGTCCTCCCCTCCCTTTGCTCCTGTCCTCTTTTCTCTCCTCTCCATAATTCTTGTGTTTTCATGACCTTCCTTACCACACCTTATGACTGTCCACATTCGTCTTGCTGCAGATCAAATCTCCCCAGTCCTTTAATCCTGAAGGTCTGCTTCTCTCTCTCTTTTTTTTTTTTTTTTTGAGAGGTTTTTGCTATAGGGCGCGTGCATTCACCAGACAGACAGAGAGAGACATAGAGACAGAAAGCGAGAAATCACCCCCCAGGGGGGATGGCCACGCCACAATCCCTTCTCCTCCATTCTCCTCTCAGGATCTTAGGCACGCATGCACATGCGCCCAGCGTGAATTTTAAGTCACCGGGTTTGGGACTCGAACCGCGGTCGACTACATGGGAGTCCAGTGACATAGCCATTTCTCTAACTGCTGGTCCCGAGCTCCGCTTCTCTTTTGAATATAGAAGCTTGGTCTCTCATTCCACCCTTACACTGTATAAGGCAAAACGCTTCCCTTTTTATTTCTTTCACTCTCCCTCACTGGCCAGTCACTCAGGCCTGACATTTGTCATTGTCTCTGCTTCCGATTCTCCTCTGGGATTTTCGAGATCCTTAAATTTTATAACCCTCCCCTACCAAGGCCTCAAGAGCTTCCCAGTAGCTTTTCATCTCAACAGCTAAACTGAGCCTCTGGTATTTGACTGCCAGGATGTTGTCCTTCGTAGTCTCTTGGCTGCCAGTTTCCCCCACCTTCTGTCACTTTAAAATGCTTCGAGAAAAGAATGCTGCCCTTCCTGCAGAAGCCCAACAAAGACTCCTACATGCCGGTAACACTCATCCAGTTGTTGCCACATGAAGCTTTTGAGGGGTGTTTATGCTCTGATGACATGACTGGAAAACAGTGGGAAAGTCACCATAAACTTCCCTGCTCAATCACCTTCAATGCCTCCCTATTTCCCTTAAATTCAAAAGTCAAAAGTTCTTGAGTCTGCAAGTCAAAGTTTTCTGCACTCTGATCTCTACCCATTCCCCCGCCCCTTCACCCTCAACTCCCCTAGAGGGACCTTCTCCTCAAGTCAGACAGTCTATTCACTGTTTCCCAAACTCACCTTGCGATTTTCCAATCTCTGTGTTCGGCATTCATTCATTCATGCAATGCACATTTATTATTGTGTCTTTACTGGGGATAAAACAGTGAACAAGACAGACAGTCTACCATTGAACGTGCTTTCATTCCCTGATAGTCTGGAATGTTTTCTCTCTCAAGCCCTTTCCTTTTATATTAAATTCTACAGATCCTTCAAGTTCCTTCTAAAACCCAGCACCATCAGGCCCTTCTGCCTGATGACCTCTCTGTCTTAAATTCCTGTTTGCTTTTTCATCCGTACTCTAAAGTTACTTTTCTCTTGTTTTTTTGTTTGTTTGTTTGTTTGTTTTTGAGAGGTTTTTTCGCTATAGGGCGCGTGCGCTCGCCAGACAGAGAGAGACAGAGAGACAGAAAGCGAGAAATCACCCCTCAGGGAGGATGGCCACACCGCAATCCCTTCTCCTCCATTCTCCTCTCGGGATCTTGGACATGCATGCACATGTGCCTGGCGTGAGTTTTAAGCCACCGGGTCCCGGATGCGAACCACGGTCAACTACGTGGGAATCCAGCGACATAGCCATTACGCTAACTGCTGGTTCCCCCTAAAGTTACTTTTCTCTTAAGGTTCAACACCGTGTCTTCTGGGCTGACCTCAGCTCCTTGAGAGGCAGTGTCTCTGCCACTTTATCCGTACAGAGTAGTAGCTCAAGGAATGTGCTGGCGTTATCATTGCAGCTTAGACTCAAATTCCCTTAAAATAACCATGAGGAAGTGTGAATATGCATTTGTCTGTCCCTCTGGTGGACTTACAGGAGAACTAGTATTGACATTGATTCAACCTTATGCTTAAAATCAACCCGGTCACCCATACATGGATAAACCTTGAAAACGAGTACAGTCGTGAAAGGATAACTAAAGTACGATTCCACTTACATGGAAGTGTAGTACAGGAAATGCTAAAAGAATGTGGAAGAGAAGGGGAAGTGGTGTCTAGCAGACGCAGAGTCGCAGCTGGGGACGAGGAAAACCATGTAGAGACAGATGGTGCTAGAGGTCGTACGACAAAGTGAACGTACTTAATGTCGCGACCTGTGCCTGAAAATGGTTAAAATGGTCAATTTTATGTTATGTATATTTTATCATCACAATAAAACAATTGACTAGGCTCCAAGCTCCGGGAGAGTGTGTTCTGTGTCTCCTGCCCCTCTGGACCCTGCCCACCACCTCTTATTTCCAGTCATCTGGTGGCTTAGCACAAATACTTGTGGGCGCGAAGTGGATGGCATTATTTCCTAGGAATCGAGGAAGGAAATTAGAAGGGGAACCTTTGAAAACGCTTTAAATACTTCTCACGTTTCACCTTGCCGCCGTGTCTTTAGGATGTGAGTGGAAAAAAGTGTCAAACCTCAGAGTCAACATGAGAAGGCGTTTTCTGGGCGCAGATGAAGAAATCTGCAAAATTAGGAAATAATGTTTGTGCCATTTCTGGAGGCCCCGGACAGGCTCGGTTCACCTCCAAGTGATTTACCTGTGGCTCTCGATGATTATTTACTTGGCTATTCAGTTCAAGACAATCACAGGAATGTACGGCCCATAAATTAGAATAGCTATGAAACACAGGCTGCCTTTATGTTGAAACATAACTTTTGCACTTTTTTTTTTTTTTTTTTTTTTTTTTTACAAAGGGAAAATACATTTCATATACAGGTTCAGAGCGATCACTCTGTTCTTACTGCCTCCTTTTTAATATCCGAATGCAACATCAGATCTCCTACCTGTCCTCGGACTTTGCCCTTGTGGCTGATACACATTTCCCCAAGTGCTCCTTGACTAAGCCCCGCCACCAAGGCTGCTTTGTCTCACTCCTTCTACCACCCTGACCCCCTTCTCTAGGTCTCTAGGTCTAGCTGCCTCACTGTTCAAGGAGCTTTTCACAGCAGCTGAATGTGGAAGTGGGGCCAACTATGTGAACAGGGCAAAAAGTGTGGATTGTGAAACTGGGTCCCCTGGCTCTGTACCTAGGCCCTGCCAGCCCCAGCACTGCTCCCCAAGGGGTCTTCATCTCATGGACCTGGAGGATGGGCCAGGCATACCCTTCCTGGTGAGTGGGGGTGAGAGTCAGAAGTAATAAAGCAGCATCTGCCCAGGGCTGGATGTTAAATCAACAGCTGTGGGGGCTGGATGGTGGTGCAGCAGTGAGACACGAGTTTGTTGGGGCTGTCCCCCATGGGAAGGTTCCTAGTTTGCATCAAGAGACTTCCCAGAGTGTGTCGGGGATGTGCAGGACCATGAGCCAGGGCGGTCCAAGGCAGTGGGTTGGAATTTACTCCAGTTAAGTGCCACATCAAGACCTTACTGGAGGAGCCAGCAGATGGTGTAGCACAGCTATATCGTTGGACTCCCACATGGCCAACTGTGGTTTGAGTCCCGGATTTGGTAGGTTGAAACTCACGCTGGGCATTTGTGTGTGCATGCCCAAGATCCCAGGAGGAGGATGGAGGAGAAGGGATTACACATGGCCATTCCTCTTGGGGGCTGATTTCTCATTTTCCCTGTCTGTCTCTCTTTCTCTTTCTGGTGAGTATCTGCCCCATAAGGCAAGAATCTCTCTAAAAAAAATTAAAAAAAAAAAAAAAAGAGGGAGAAAAAGAAAAAGAGAGACCAGTAGGCGGCATAATGGTTTCATCACTGGGCTTCCATGTAGTCAACCGTGATTTGAGTCCCAGACCTGCTGGCTTAAAACTTACACTGGGTGCTTGTGCATGTGTGCCCAAAATCCCAAGAGAAGAATGGAGGAGAAAGGATTGTGGTGTGGCCATCTGCCTGGGGGGTGATTTCTTACTTTCTGCCTCTCTGGTGAGCATGTGCATTATAGCAAAAATCTCTCTTAAACATGAAAAAGGAAAGACCCTACTGGGAGTACCTGTCTCTTTGTCTGTGTCTTTCACTCATGGAAGAGATAAATAAATGAGATAAAAATAATTTTATAAAGAAATCAAGATAATAGTTCTGGAGTAGTGTGGACTCTCCATAAAAGCCTAAAATTGGGAATGGCTAAGGAGTCAGATGAAAGGCAGGGAAGATCTTTTGGGTCATTGGAAAAGTCATGACGTGTTTTTCTCTTTTTCTATGTAAAAATGCATCATGAATTTTCTGACGATCCAACGGTAAGTGGAGGGAGAAGCAGAAGTGGGAGTGTGGTGCCTGCAGGTAAGTTTAAGGGCGGTCCCAGGGCTCGCCCGAGGTCACGGCTGGCACTGATTAATGAAGACACGACACTGTTAGAGCTCGAAAGTGTGATCGGGTGGCTGGCTGCAGGTAACTAGGCCTCACTGCTGCTAGTACTACCTCATGGGGAGTGCCCATTGGGCCCGGACTCTGGAGCCACACTGCCCACCTCTGACTCTCATCTCCTCCCTCAGCGGCTGTGTGCCTGTGGGCGGGTTACTTAAGCTCTGGGCACTTCAGTTCCCTCCTCTGGAAAATGGAGATGGGCACAGTACCTAGTTCATTTCTAAGGCCCTTGTGAGAATTAAATTACGTTAATGTATGTAAAAAGCTCTTGGAGGGACCAGCAGATGGCGTAACGATTACGTTAGACTCCCACATGGCCGACCATGGTTCAAGTCCCAGACCTAGCGACTTGACACTTGTACCAGGTGTGTGTTCATGCATGCCCAGAATCCCAAGAGGAGAATGAAGAAGGAATTGCAGCGTGGCCATCCCCCCCTGCGGTGATTTCTTGCTTTCTGTCTGTCTCTCCGGTGAGTGCACACGCCCTATGGCAAAAATCTCTCTCTCAAGAAAAAAAAACACACACACACACACAAACTTTTAGAATAGTTCCTGACACATAGCAAGTGTGAATAAAAGGGAGCTTCTTCAGTTACTTAATGAGCTAGCCCTGAGCCAGGAGCTGGTACAGCAACTGTGAAGTGGTTGAATCAGTCCCCGTTGTCATGGACTAAGAAATCTAGGCCCTAAGAATCCTTTCTTGCTTCTTGTCAATGGCTGGGCCCAAACAAGGCTTTGGGGTTACCTCTTCCGAATGCAATACGGATCACAGGCCTTTTTTCTGGCTGTATTTATCCCTTGCTATTCCTGC
>NW_006159690.1:2350950-2397797 GCF_000334495.1 Tupaia belangeri chinensis
TAGCAATTGACACCTTTTGTCCCCTTTCCAATTTTTACGACACTGGAAAGGCAGCCACCCCTTCTTTTTGCTTTTTCAGGCAAAGAAGGATAAAGGAAGGGGGAGGGGAATCACGAATATCTTGCCCCTCATCTCAAAAGTGACCAAATAGTCTGAGGTCATTTTGCACATGTCCCTGTAGGTCCCACTGGCTCCTCACAGCCTCCCAAAGGAGAAAACCTTTTCAGACTATCAGAGGAACTCGGGTGAACAACCCACACCTAACCAAAGTAACAACTGTAGACTCCTTATTAATTATAATCCCAACCGAATATGATCGTCTGGTCAATGGACGTGGTGTAGATAAATGTGTGTTTGTGCGATAAATGCGTCTGCCAAGATTTTTTTTTTTAAATGCTCAGAGCTGGATTTTCATTAAAGAAGTATTCATTTAAATGAGGCACTCTGAAATCTTTATTAGTAAAGTAATCAGCAGCAAACAAGCTGGTTAGTCAGTTTATGTAACCATATATATCTTTCAGAATCAATGTTTTCAATTGAGACCGTTGCCAAGTGGTTAGGATAAGGCAGAGAGAAAACTCGCATGAAATACATTTCATTTGCTAGGCTGATGTCTGCGGCAGCCCTATTGGCGTCTCCGAATGCAGTCATTGATGCATCTACGATGACTGTATAAAATGTGTTTAATTGGCATGAAAAGGCACTAACCGAGAACTGGTGGGGTTTCCATTATCTGGGTGGACATCTTATTTACTTTAGTGGATCCTGGGAACAAGATGAAAGTCTATGAGAACTGAGGTGGGAGGCTGGTACTTAAGCTGATGGGTTTTTTTGTTGGTAGGGGGTGGCGGGTAGGGAGTTTTACAATCATCCAGGCGATGCAAAATGCAGCTTTGTAATGCCCGGAGTCTCCCTTGCACCCTCCGGAGAAGGACCAGTGGAACGTTTTCCTAATTAGAATCTGCAGAATGCTGTTCACCCGCTGTGAAACGGGCAAGAACTGTGGGTCCTAACATTTTAGAGACTGCATTTTTCTACAGCTTGCCCCTTTCAGTGTAACTCAAAAGCTGGACAGAGGAGAAATTGTCATTTTTTAACTTCAACCTCAAATAACATCAACAGGGAAGAGTGTTTCTCAAGACATGTACTGCTTTTTAGTCCTGTGACTGTCTCCAGCATCCCTTGGGATACTGTACATGCTTTGGTACTGTTCCTTTCGGTGACTCCTGCAGTTACCAGCTCCCTGCTGGTAAAATGAATACTTAAGTCAATATTTCTGTTAATTGTTACATTACAAATTGTTCTATATCCCAGTGGTGGGAGTTCACACTGATGCCAGCTACAGAGTGACAACACAGTCCCAAGAGGTTCTCCCATTCACTGGCATTTGCCTTTTGAATATATTAAGTGTATCATTCTCCTGCTCCCAATAGAGAGATGATGGCAGTAGGGTTTTCATCTTATCAAATCCTACATGGAGAGAGTTTTCCAAGATGTTTTCATTGTTCCTGAGGCTCCTGGACTACAGTAATACTTTCATGTACTTAAGCTTACTTCTACCCAATTTTTAACCCAAAGATCTCTTGGAGACTGGCTCTTTTGGGTCATCAGAGAAGTCACGGTGCATTTTTGCACAGAAAAACAGAAAAAATACATCATGACTTTTCCAATGACCCAATAATTTGTGAGCCATGCAAATGGTGCTTATTAAAAGTGGAGTGAGATAGACACAGGAAAATATATATGTCTTCTTTTAAAAATGCACTTTATTTGTATATATTTATTTGTTTTGCAGCTTATGGAGAGCTTTGCAATGAATCTGGGTTCTAGAGAAAGTACTTGAAAGCTTTCTGTAGGTGAGTCTGGAATCTACAAAGTTGGACATTTAGATGGACTGGTAGGTTGGAAGCTTTCTCTTCCAATCCCAGGGTTCAAGGTACATGTGTTCTGACGGGCTCTGGACAAATCACGCTTTTGCTTCTCCTTGAAGATAAGGCTGGTGCTAACTTCACCCACCACTGGCTATCACAACTCAAAGCTCAGGATTTGTGAGAAGTAGCATAGTTCTTTGGCAACAGACACAAGTAATAAAATAAACTTTTGGACCAAACTCATCATTGAAGAGTCTTGTGTTTGTTTGTGTAATTGGAAAATTGAAATAGGAGAAGAGTAGTAAAAAAAAGACATTGGCCATTGGTGGTGACACAGGCAGGAGGGTGCGAATGCATGGTGCTGGAACCATAGAGGAAACTCTGGGTTCACATCCCAGGTTGATCTGAACATGCTGGGTACATGGAAGGCTGGCTGGAAGACTAGGAGTTTGGGGGAGGGAGTCATGGCATGGCAAGACTCTGTCAGGTGTAATTGTCTCTTTTTCTGTGTCATAAAAGAAATAAATGGAAAACTTTAAAAAAAAAAACCACAATAGACATTGGGTTTGCTGCACAGAATAAGCCTACCAGCTCTGCTAATAGGGTTTGAAAACCGCAAACCCACTTGTGCTCATGCCCAGCAGAATGCTGTGGACCCGTGGGTGCCAGAGCTGGGGGACGTCAGTAGGTGTGCTCAGTCTCTGAGCTGTGATCTCTGTGGCAAGTGGGTGGCACACTTTTTTTCTCATCCTTCCTGTCTTCCTTCCTATTGTGCCCTAGAAGACTCAAAGTGCCACTGGTCACTAAATCTCCCATAATTAGCATGATTTTTTGTATTAATGTCTGTATATTATTACCACTTAGTAGATACCACCCATAATTCCCAATGCCATTACCTCATTTAATGTGAATAACTAGTCAATGACATGCCCCATTTTACAGATGAGGAAACTGCCTTTAAGTCATTTGCAGTAGGCAAGTGAGCCAGGATTCACATGCAGGGCTCTTTGGCACTATCCTCCACTGCCTACCAAATCCACCTTAGTGAATTTAGCCGTGACTAGTAACAGGACTACTCCTGACACACGGGTTATCTCTGGGGTCTCGGTGACTCAGAATCACCAGATATCATGGAAGCCCTGCTCTTCCTCGTCATCACTACCCCCCCATCCCCACCCCACAGCTTAGCTAAAACATCAGCTTCTTGGGGGGCCAGCAGGTGGCATGGCAGTTAAGGTGCCGGATTCCACATGGTTGACAGGGCAGTTTGAGTCCTAGACCTGCTTGAAAAACATGCCAGGTGCATGTGTATGCATGCCCAAAAGCCCAAGAGGAAAAGGGATTACGGGGTGTCCATGATTTCTCACTTCCCCCTCCCCTGTCTCCCACATAGCTGACTGCACAGTTCAAGTCCTACACCAGGCAATTTGCAAAACACTCTGGATGCATGTGTATTCATGCCTGAAATCCAGAAAAGAAGAAGAGATGGAGGAGAAAGGATGGTGCCATGATCATTCCCAATAGGGGGTGCTTCTTCCTGTCCCTCTCACTCTGCTTCTCTCTCCAGTGAATGCACACACCCTCTGGCGGTAGTGGGGGAGAGCAGCTCCTTAG
Source organism: Tupaia belangeri chinensis (assembly GCF_000334495.1). Taxonomy (NCBI): domain Eukaryota; kingdom Metazoa; phylum Chordata; class Mammalia; order Scandentia; family Tupaiidae; genus Tupaia; species Tupaia belangeri. The sequence continues at coordinate 2,354,436 of NW_006159690.1, forward strand.
TTTCTGTGTTCTACAGTCATGGTCAATGATCACAAGGTGAATACACCATCCTGCTTCCAACCCTCAAGCTCTGAGAGCAGGCTGAGTACTGAGGGAATGGGCTGAGGTCTGCTTGTTTCTCAGGGACTCCAGTGCAGCATGATGTGAAGTACTGAGCAGGTGGGAAACTCAGCCTTTCCATTTGTTAGCCCACAGAACTGTGCCTCGGTCTCCCCATCTGTGCAATGGGTGGGTAAACAACAGCATAGCAGGATTATGAGGATTAAATAAAGTAATGTTTATTTGGTGCTTGGCACGTGGTCAGTGCATTGGGGATGTAGTTCCTATTGTTACGTTACTTTATGGTTGCATCATTCACAAAGAAGAGGCTAAACAATAATCTTATAATTTGGGATCTGTCCAGTCAGTCTGAATAACTGAGAAAAGGACAGATTGTTCACGACGACTGAGGGAACCTGGTGGCCTGTAGAATTGGCCTACTGTTCTGAACTGTTCCAAATATAAATCCTTGTCCATGAAATCATGCAAGCTATGTATCAGTAAGAGATAGCATTCATTAACCTAGTCATTCAACGAAAATACTTCATGTTCTTGCTCTGGGCCAGGCACTGGAGACACAAGCCAACAAGATCCTCCCTGAAGAGCGTACAGTCTAGAGAGTGCAAATAACCGAGCTGTAATACAACACACAAGTGCAGTAAATGCTTCAGGGAGAGCACACGGAAGGGGGGAGCTTAAATATTTTTGTACTCCTGGGCCAGGGGCAGTCATTGAAGGGTTCTCCAGCAAGTACCACTTGAACCAGGGCTCATAGAATGACTTAGTGTGCTCCTGTTGCATTTGGTAATAACGACAACCTGAAAACATGCATGAAGGTATAAAAATCTAGGCCGTGTTTGGAGAAGTTCTATGTAGGGCACTGGTAGGGCTGCAAAATGGGATAAAAAGAAGAGAAAAGAAGCAGATTGTGAGAGAAAACATTTGTTTCCTAGAGGTAGAAAGTAATAACGTTTCACTTCTCTGGTTGCAAAAATTGGAAATGGACTCTGGGCTGTTGAAGCAAATGGAGCTGCAGGAAAGATCTGGGCCGCCAACTGCAGTGAAGGGAAGGCGCTCTTCTTCAGCACTGAGCCACTGCTTCTCCTACTCTCAGTTGACCCTGCACCTGAGTCACAGTCCCGGGAGGGAGCTTCTGATTGGGTGAGTGCAGGTCACATGTTTGCCTCATGGCTGTAGGCAGTGAGGAAAGATCAGGTGGGCAGAGCCTCCAGAGACCCCTTCAACTCCTAAGATGAATGTTGTTCACACTAGAGGGCACCAAGACTACACCTGATCAGGAAAGGTAATGTGCCCCGCCCCCCAAGGAAACCAAGCACCTAGAGGAAGGGTGGCTATTTGATAGAAGACCCCAAAGTACAGATGACTATTATAAATCATTATAATGTTTATTAACCAGGCGTCATATGTTATGGTGAGTATGTGCTTTGCATGTGTGTTTTATTTAATCCATGTAATAACTTTGGGAGTAGGTATACTCTTACTTTATAGAGTTGGTGTAGATATGTCCTATTTTTTTTTTTTTTTGGAGATTTTTGCTATAGGGCACCTGTGCTTGCCAGAGAGACAGAGACATAGAGAAAGAGAGAAATCCTCCCCCACTCAGGGGGGACGACCATGTTGCAATCCCCTCTCCTCCATTTTCCCCTTGGGATTTTGGGCACACACACACACACACACACACACACACACACACGTATACCTGGTGTGAGTTTCAAGCTGCCAGGTCCAGGATGTAAACCATGTGGGAGTTAACCACTATGCCACCTGCTGGCCTCTGTCCTATCTTATTCTATTTTTTAATGAAAAAAGTCACAGCTCAGAGAAGTTAGATCACTTGCTGAGGGTCACACAGCTAATAAATGAGCAAGCCAGAACTCCAACCCAGAAGTCTCTGATGGCAAAGCTTTCAGTCGCTCCCCTCATACCTCCAAGTTTGCTGGCGCAGTGAAAGCTTCTGTAGTGAGCACTGATTCCCCATTGCCCTCCCCTAGCCCTGCCTCCTGCTGACCATCCCTGAATGGGAGTGCCCAAAGTGGGGGACCAAGGAATCCAGCTATGGGAAGGAGCACCTTTCTTAATTCCCCTGCCTGTGGGTTGCACAAAGCAGCTAGGCAGCATTTTTTACTCTCAAGCCCTTTGTGAGTGTCGTATAGAAAACTCTAACGCAATTCACTCCGAAGCAATTCACAATCACGAATCATGTTTCCTCTTGAGCCCTGAGAACAGAGAGTTGCACCTCCGAGGGGCTCCAAAGCGTGTTGTTTTAATGAATGACCGAGCAGAAACTTCTGCAATCCCTGGGGGCAGATCTGCCCTCACTTGAAAACCTTCTGTGAGGATTCAACTTCCCTCCAAAGGTGGCGAGGATAACTTGGTCATCTGGTGGTACCATCTCCCAAAGTGCTGGACCTGCCATCTTCAAATCCATAACCATGCATTTAGTATAAGTAGAGAAAATGATGAACTCATGTCACCTAGTCACTCGGTCATCCAACGAGTCATTAATCTAGTCTCTATTACCTGGTGGGATTATTTTATCTGCTCATAACTGTTATTTTACTCACCAAAACAGTGCAAGCTGGGTGTTAGGATCTTCATTTTATAGACAAGGAAATGGAATCTCAGAGAAGTTAAATGTCTAGCCTAAGGCCACACAGCAAGTAAGGAACTCCTTCATGACCCTGTGTTCTGTGTCATGAGGACTCAGCAAGTATTCACTGACCTGGATCTTGGTATAGACTTTGATCAATAGTGGCTGCTCAGCCTTCAAAGATCCTTTCCCTGTACTGTTCAGGGGAGACTTCTTCCTGTCAGGAGAGGATGCCTGAGGGTTTCTGTGAAATGCAGACTCTTGAGCTGATCTTTTTGTCTCTGGAACTGCCCCCTCCCAATTCCCCTTCCACATTGGCTACCAGCGAGGTGTCTAAAGTGTGGAACCGATCATACAAATCCTTCAGTGACTCTCAATTACCCTCCATAGAAAATCCACATTCATGTGAAGCGTGAGACCCTTTGCAGTCTGGCCCTTGCCAGTCTCTCTTGTCTTATCTCCCAAAACATCCCTCCCCTACTCTCTTCCCCATAGCCACGCAACACTCCCAACACCCTCAAAGACACCAGCATACCTCTGTTCATTTGTTTAGAGCCCTCTTCCCTCCTATGTCTCCTTAGCCAACTCTTATTCAACCTTCAAAACTCAGACCAAGTATCCCCACCACAGAACATTCCCATCTGGACTGTACCCATACTCTGTGTCCTTCTGAAGAGTCCCCTAGCATACCAGTAGTATCACTCTGTTATAATATGGATGACAGGAGGTTTTTGAGATGGATAGAATGGAAATCCCTGCTCAACTTAGACTAGATAAAAAGGAAATAGTAGCTCGATCTCACATAAAGGCCAGTTGGAAGTGGAGGGGGCTTCAGATATGGTATCATCAGGGTTTGTATTCCAGCTTTCTGCCATTTTTTTCAGGCATGACTGTTTTCTCAGATGTCTTGGCTTTCATCTCAGACTAACCTCCCCAATGGTAGCAAGATAGTTGCTAATAGCAATTGAGGCAACACTGTAGAGGTGGAGAAAGAGAACATTTTCCTCACTTATCCTTCCCCTTGGTGTGATAGGGGCCAGTTTAGGTCACATGTTCATAACAACTGAGCTATAATTGGCTTAAGTCAGGATATCTGAACCAATCACAGGTAAGGGTGTCTGTATGAAGGATTACTGTGATTGGTTTAGCCCAGTATGGGTCGGCATACACGCGATCACATCGCGTATGTAGAGGAGGGGCAGGTACCTGAACAAAAATACGATTCTGCCAGGAGGGAAGAAGGGAATAGATGTTGTCTAGACCAGGGGCCCCTAGCCCTTGGGCCACAGCCTGGTACCAGTCTGCCAGGCTGCGCAGTCGGGGATGGGCAGCAGGTGAGTGAGACTTCCTGTGTTTGCAGCCACGCCCCATCCCTCACACCACTGCCCAGGCTCCACCTCCCGTCTGATCAGGGCGGTACTGGATTCTCCTGGGAGTGTGAACCCTATGGTTGAGGATCGTTTCATCGTATATTGTGAAGCTGTCGTGGTGGAAATGGGGCATGCAGTGGATGTGGTGTGCCTGGGTCATCCCAGGATACCCCTGGCCCGACTGTGGAGGGATCATCTCCCACAAGGCTGGTCCCTGGTGCAGGAAAGGTTGGAACTGCTGGTGGCCACTGCAGCCACTCTTGGGTGTGTGTACACATCTCATTAGACTATGAGCCTCCCGAGGACAAAGATCGTAATTCATTTGTCTCTGTATCCTACTGTCTACCCCAGTACTGAAAAAAATCTTGGAAAAAAAAGTGAGATGGGTAATTGTTAAAATATTGCTGGAGCTGGGGTTTATTCTAAGTAAATTAAAGGTTCATGTGTGCATGCGGTATAGAGAGAAAGGCATTATGTCTACCTGATGGATCTCTACTTGGTATACAAGTTAACCTTTTAAAAGACACATCTCTGTCTGCCAGGCTTTAGAAACCGGAATCTCAGAGTCAGACACTTCCTATTAAAGTTTAAAAAACAGCTTTAACTCATACATTATACTGAACGCTTTCATATCTCATATGATTCAGTAGGTTTTAAACCTCACAGAGGTCACATTTTGAAACAGTAGACACTTTTTACAACATCTCCAAACATTAAATAAAAATAAAAATTATTATGAAGAATAGAGATGTCCATAGAGACTACTAACATGACACTTGAATATTATTATTATTAAGGACAGTATTATTTGGCATCTGAAGGTTACAATGGCTCATCGCTAAGCTTCATTTTTTCTTACTGAATTGAAGACAGAAGAGTAGAGTGTTCAATGTTCGTCTCTATTAAAAAGGAAAAACCCTCTATTTAAAACAGGGGCTCTTCACCTATGGCAACCTCAGAAATGCTATAAATCCCTAAAGTCTATGCAGAGTTTTGAGTGTGTCAACATTTTTCTCAAGAGAGGGATTGTCATTTTTGCTATATTCTCAAAAGGGTTCTTGATCCACAAAAAGGTTAAGAACCACAGACATTGAAGGCAAGCTCCCTTAAGACCTTGGTTGTCCCAATAACTAGAGTTTCCTATAAAGAAGAAAAGCTCTTTTCAGGGCCAGGCTATTAACTTAGATTGGTCTCTTCCAAGAAATAGGTCGTTCTTGGGCTTCTCTTAGGGAGCTTTAACTACAGAGTTATGGGGTTAGTAGATACTTGAAATGAATGGGGCTCTGGAAGGCGAAATGGACAAAGCAATTCTCGGCTTCCACATCCACCCATGCCCACCCCCGAGCCTGTCTTCAACCCTTTCCTTTAGCTAAAAAAGTTTATCCTAACTCTCAAAACACATCATCATTAGCTCCCACATTTACTGGGGACAATTTATAACTCACCAGTCTAGGGACTGCTAATGTTTATAAACAGAAATAAAGCTAGTGGTTTATTGTTTGTCTCTGAAATCTTGCCGTATTTATGTGTCATCCCTTCAGCCCTAATAGGTTTTAAAAAAATAAATAAAAAGCTGCCATGACGCCTGGTGGTCCAGAGGAGGGTGCATGTACACCCGGGTGCCTGCCCACAGGTGTGTACCCTGAGATGGTTCTGAAAAGGTGGTGTTTGCTTTTCCTCCGTGAAGCCTCCTCGTTCAGGAAGGATTTGTCTAGTTACTGGCATTTTCTTTGTTTCCCTTGTTTCAGTGTTCAGTTGCATTTTACTGTTCAAAACTTGAAAGATGCATTCAAACTTATGGTGCGTGACATTTTAACTATCGCATCTCACCATGATTCATCTCAATTTACTTTCTTCCAAACTGGAGTCTTGAGAAAGCACACCATCTCCGGGTTCTCCAGTGGGTAGAAGACCATAAACAGCATTCAATGAGCCCAATGTCAGCTAACTCGTGAGCAAGACTCACTCATTAGATCCTTATTGTTCTCCTAACGAGATGCTTCGCGTTACGATGGGCGTGTGTGAGACTTTAGCAATGGCCTCTGCAGCGTCTTGCTGAATGTTCAATATAAACCAGTGCAGGTTAGATAACATGACAGATCAAACAATCCCAAGGGAACATGGCCGTGTGCTGAGCCCACCAGGGCTCGGCAGATGCTAACACTTCATAGATGAGGCTTCTGTTTCCCAAACAGTTGCTTTGCCCTGATGATACATTACCACACAATGTACCAACCCCAGGGCCCAATATATGGCCGCCAGAATATATTTTACTGCCTTTAGTGACTTTCATTTTCGAGTTCAACCTCAACTGAACCTCAGTGGTAAAAAATCAACTCTGTCTCCATTCGCTCGAGGAAGCTCTGCTTCTGAGTAGAATGAATCGATAATGAGATCGCGAGCAAATATTATTAATGCCTTTTATTATTTATATGGATGTTAATATGTCCAATTGACACACAACTTTCTACCTCTCCAGTCTAACACTCACGACCCTTAGCACCCCCTTCTCTCTCTCTCTTTCCATTCAGTCACAGATACAGTGAAAGAATAATATATCACAAGCCATGACCCCTTGGCCTTTATGAATTATCTGTTTAGAAAGATGTGAAGCCACCTTTTATATCCACCATAATAGATACTTAGACATAGTGGATCAATAGTGAACAAGTTTGCTGGTTATAGTTAATGGGTACCAAAGGGACACTCTGGCAGTGACCTCTGACATAGTGGCTGACAAGAAATCTATAGAGCAAAAAATAAGGAAGACAGACAGTTCTTAAAGTCACGAATGTAGATTCATAGGAAATCATGACCATTTTCTCCCAGTGGAAATAATTCAGTCTGGTAGGCAGTCCCTAATTTCTGCAAACCCCTTCATTTGGACCCCCAAAATCAGAAGGGCAGTCCATCCCCATACTATTTTGGAAGCAGCTGTAGAGCCGGGCCTGACACAAGTCCATTTGTTACCCAAGGAGAACCAACTGAGATTGTTTTCCTGTCAAAGAGGACTTTTCTCTTTATGAAATGGGCTGTCATTTATAATTTTAAGCAGGCATGGATTTGTTAAACAGCCACACGGTAATGGGTTTCTATAAGAAGATCCACAGACCCATAGTTCTGGAAAGACATCGAGCTTACGAGATATTTAAAAACCTAATGGGAATGGAATATTTTGGGTTTCTTGAAAAGATGGTTTCTGCCCTGCTCATTGTCAAGGGAATTTAACAATAAATCCATCGTTGTGTGTCTGAGAGTCTGTTGGAGGCAATTATAGTTTCATGTATTCTGTGGAGTTGATCTTAGGGAAATCCACCAGGGCACCAAGCCCACCCTTTTCACATCGCTGCAGGAATGTTAATGGTGGCAAGCAGATTTAAAACGAGTCAGGGAAACAGCTAGTTTGTGAGTGGTCTTGGAAAGAGCCGACTGCAGGATTCTGCCGGGCAGAGAAATGAATATACATGGCGTCCAGTCCAGAGGAGAGAGGGCAGGGATGGGAGTGCAAAGTGCTTTTCACTCCACTCCGCAATGTACATACCATATTATGATGTCACACTCCAGTAGCAGTGCTCTGAAGTCCCAATGGTCTCCCTGCTGCTAAGCACCATTGAAAACACATTTGTCCTGACTGTTCTTTTCTTTTTATCCCCCTCTCATCTGTGTAAGATGAATCACTCCTGGATCCAGCCTGACTCTGAGGGCAGCGTCGGGTCCTGACGAGGTAGCCTGCCTCCTATGGCTTAAACATTTTAATTAATTTCAACACTAATGCACAAATGAGAGTTAATCACTCTGCCGCAGTGCTTTCTAATTTACAAAGTTTATTCATTAAAACTTTCCTCACTGAACTTTGATTGAATGTCATGCTTTTTTGGAGGCCTTTCAAACTGCCTGAAGGGGTTTTTAAACTGGTATCTTGGGCAGCTGCTGAAAGCCTTCAGTGTTTGCTTAAAGAAAAGAATAGGGGAAATCTGACCAGCAAGAACTCTCTGTGCTAAACAGGGAGAGTTTGAGGGAGCAGGAGTCTTGTAAAAACAGGTTTGGTTAAGCAATATATTCAAAAGTAAGGGAATCCTACCTAATCCAAGAAACGAAATCAATCCCAATGATACTTAACAAAACTTGGCAATACATTTTCTTGGTAAGACGCAGCCATCCATTAAACACCAATAGAATGATAGCACTTTGTATTAATGTGGGGAAAGATATTCATAGTGCATTTGCCAGCTTAATTATTTTGGAATCAAAATAATAAAACTCTTAGATACACAGTTTTGCCTATTAATTGCTAGCACCTAAATTTTTACTGAGAGATATTGTTTCAATAAAGCCTTTTATTTAAATTAACGCAAGAGAAAGGCAATCTTTATCTCTCTAATTAATGGTACTCAGTATTAGGAGACAAAAATACCTCATTCTGTCTGTTACGTGATGGCAGCTCTCAGACTGAATTAAAATACATGGAATGGCTTTTGCAGAAATGGATAGATAGTATTTGTGTCTTCAGGAATGTGCTTCCTATCTGTTCTTACTTCTCTCCTCTGCATTCCCTACCCCAGTCAGAAAAAAAATATTTGTAAAGTTAGGTACACTTCAATAATTTGGGAGGAAAAATTCTAGTCAGAGTTATTAATGAAAGCTGCATTTCTAAGATGCCATGAATCAAAATACAAGTTTTCATATTCATTTTCATGTTCTATAAATACTGCTCAGTGTTATGCAACAAGACACGACAAACTCATTTTTAAAAGATATTTTTAACTTGAGGCAGTGAGAAAGGTTACCCATTTCATTCTACCTTGAAAAATGAAGCTTGATTGGGGAGAGCTCCTCTCCTGACTTGCAGGGGGCAGGGCGTGTCACTGTGAGTTGGCTTATGAAATATTCCTGCTCTCCAGCCTTCTGAAAGATCTCTTTAGAAGAATCTTTTTTTTTTTTTTTCTTTTATAGATACTTAATCCCTAGTTGTATCTACCAAAATGCAAACTAAGAGAGGACTAGGTCAGCACAGGATAGGGAGCATGATGGCCAAGTCTCCAAGTGCTGGGATCAGGTCGCCCGTCTTGGAATCCTGACTTTTGCTATTGGTTAATGATATGACCTGGGAAATGGCACATGACCTTCCTCTGCTTGGTTTCCTTATACAAAATTAGCATTATTGGAGTAGCCATCTCCTTGGGCTTTTGTGAAAATGAATAGCTAACACATATATAATGCTTGCTATACTCACTTCAGCTTCAAAAATTAGATTGATTATTATCTCCAACTTACAGATGAGGAGACTGAGCCACAGAGGGGCAATGTGACTTTTCTAATATCACACATTGAAGTTGCAAAGCTGGAGTTTAAAAAGAAACGTAATGTTTTAAAAATATATGTTTATTATTTACATTTAATCACTGCACGTCTTTACAGTGTACATCGTCGTCTCTTTTCCCAGCATGAGTGACAGAGCATGTCGTTCAAGACAAAGACATCATATACGTCATCAGCAGCTAATAACTTTTCATGTCTGTGTCAATTAAATGTATCGTTTTGGTTTTTATCCCTGTTGCAAAGCTGGAGTTTCAATACCAATAGCCTGGTTCCTGGGTCTGTGTGCTTAACCCTTCAAGCCTGGCCCAGAGAAGTGCTTCATAATTGCAAGGTTAGCTCATTATTGCAAGGTTCAATAAGTGCTTGTTGACTAGCTGAATAAATTAATTCTATTAGAGATTTTTTAAATCCCAGAGTGAAAATACTTCTGCTAATCAAGTTTTATTTATTTATTTTTTTGAAGAGGTTTTTGCTATAGGGTGCGTGTGCTCGCCAGACAGACAGAGACAGAGAGATAGAAAGTGAGAAATCATCCCCTTGGGGGGATGGCCACATCGCAGTCCCTTCTCCTCCATTCTCCTCTCGGGATCTTGGTCACGCATGCACACGTGCCCAGTGTGAGTTTAAGCCACCGGGTCTGGGACTCGAACCGCGGTCGACTACATGGGAGTCCAGTGACATAGCCATTACGCTAACTGCTGGTCCCCCTGCTAACCAAGTTAAGAATTCCAAAGGTGGGGCCAGCAAGTGGTGTGGTGGATTCCCACATGGCTGACCGCAGTTCAAGTCCCACACCTGGACGCTTGTTTTCTTACTTTTCCTCTCTCTTTCTCTCACTCACTCTGTCCTTTGCTGGTCAAATTAAAATAAATGAATAAATAAAGTTAAATAAAAGAATTCTTAAAAAAATAATAAAGAATTCCAAGGGTGCCTTCCCAACCTCCATCATTTCAGTGGCATGGAAATACCTGGGAACATATGATTGTAGTGGCTACTTTATTCATATTTTGAGAAAAACAGGACAAAAAATAAGAAAACTCTTTTTAATAAGTTTATTTCTTTTTGAGCGAGAGAGAGAGACACAGAGAAAGGAAGACAGGTACTCATGACAGTGTCTCACCACGCTGTGACCCTCACTTGGCTCAGGTCAGCCTAGAATCCAAGCTCCAGCCTCCCTTATGGCTCTGAGTATCATCCAGCAGTGCCCTACTGTCTGAACTGCAACTGGGCTGAGAAAGTCTCTCTTTTTTTTGAGATTTTTTTTTTGCTTTTGGGCACGTGCACTCGCCAGGGAGACAGAGAGAGACAGAGAGACAGAAAACAAGAAATCACCCCCCAGGGGGGATGGCCACGCTGCAATCCCTTCTCCTCTGTTCTCCTCTCGGGATCTTGGGCACGCACCCACACGCGCCTGGCATGAGTTTTAAGCCACTGGGTCCAGGACGTGAACCACAGTCGACTACATGGGAGTCCAGCAACATAGTCATTACGCTAACTGCTGGTCCCGAGTAAGCCTCTTTAATATGGAAACAAGAGATTAAAGTTGGGAAATTGGAGACCAGCACGTGTCTTGGTGATTAAGGCATTGGACACTCCCGCATGGCTGACCATGGCTCGAGTCCCAGACCTGGTGGCTTGCTTTCTCACTTTCTCTCTCTTTCTTGGTCAAATTAAAATAAATAGAATTAAATAAATAATTCAAAAAACAAAAACAAAAACAAAAAACCCACGTTGGGAAATGTAAAGCCAGCTGGTGGTATGATGGTTAAGGTGCTGGATCTCACAAAACTGACTGTGTAGTCTGAGTCTCAGACTTGGTGGCTTGGAAAACATGCTGGGAGCATGTGAGTGCATGCCCAAAATCCCAAGAGGACACTGGAGGAGAAGGGTCCAGAGTGGCACTCCTCCCCTGAAGGGTGATTTCTCACTTTCCCTCTCTCTCTGTCCTTCCTTTGCAAGTGCACATGCCCTTTGACAAAATATATATTCAAAAAAAGGAGAAAGAGAAAAGAAGAAGAAGAAAGAAAGGAAAAACTTGGGGAAATCTAAACCAGTAGTAATCCTAGCCAGTGGTTCCGGAACCTGGATGTACAATAGAATTATCTTAGAATCTTTAAATGAAGCAGGTAACTGGGTCAGCTCGGTGGTGCAGGGGTAACACAAAGCTCTGAGATGCTGAACCCACATTGGAAGGCCCTGGGTGTGTCCTGTGGTCTCCCTGGATATGTCAGGTTCATGTGTACATGCCCGTGATCTGGGTTGATTGAGGCTGGGGACGGATCACCCTGTTGACAGTGACTCTCTCTCTCTTTCTCTCTCTCTCGCTCTTTTCATGAGAAAAAAAAATAGACTTACAAACAAAACAGGTAAATGAGGCTAGTAGGTGATGTAGCAGTTTTGCTGCTGGACTTCCAAGTGGCTGGCCATGGTTTGAGTCCCAGACCTGGTGGCTTAAAAATCATGCTGGGCGCATGTGCATGCATGCTCAAGGTCCTGGGAGGAGAATGGATTGTGGTGTGGCCATCCCCCCTGGGGGGTGATTCCCCACTTTCCTTCTCACTGTCTCTGTCTCTCTCCTGTGAGTGAATGTGCCTTAAGACAAAAAACTCTTAAAAACAAAACAAAAAAACAGGTAACGAATCTCTTCCCAGACCTACTCAATCAGAATACATGGTGAGAAAATTTAGGCAGATGTGGCTTTTTAAAACAGTTTACTGATACCGAACAACACTCAGAAACGTGTACAAATCATGAATGCACTGCTCGATGGCTTTTCACAAAGTGAACACGCTCATGTAATCAGCGCCCAGAATCCCAGAGTCCCCTTGGTGTTTCTTTCTAGTTATTACTTGTCTAAGGGGTAGCTATTATCCTGACTTCTGACACATAGACTACTCCTGATTTTAGTATGAAACAAAGATGAAATGATACAGCATGCATTCTCTTGCATCTGGTTATTCCGCTCTGCATCGTGTTTATAAGATCTGTCCATGATGTTACGGGTACCTTTAGTTCACACCTTTTCAGTGCTATATATGAGTCCACTGTATGAATATACCACAATTTATTTACTCATCCGACTGCTGCTGGCCATTTGGGTGGTTCCTTGGGCACTCTTGCTAATAGCGCAGTCGTGAAATTCTTGTACGCCTTTCGGTGGATGTTTCCATTCCCATTGGATATTTGCCTGCAGTGGAATTGCTGAGTTTAAGTATACGTAAGTCCAACTTGAGTAGATTATCAGACACATTTTTGGTTTTTTAAGCAGTACAAGAGATTTTAAAGTGGTTAGGGATAGAAACCACTGGCCTGAGCTGTGAGGCCTTTGAGCTAGTCCAACTGCTATTTAGGGTTAGGGTCTAAAAGAAGTTATAAATTAAATAATTAAAACTGAAAAACATGTTCCAGTATAAAGATGGTCTGACGACTAAATCCAGTGAGTGATCCTGGATTGGGTCCTGGACCAGGAAATGAAGTCATATTTGTAATAAAGGGTATTAGTGGAATAATGCAATAAGGTACCATTGTGCCAGTCTGAAGCCATAGGGAAGTCCCAGGTTTGGATTCCAGACCAACCTGAACACACTGAGTATGGTAGCATGTGCCTATAATCGTTGCTAACTGGGAGGCTGGGACAGAGGGTCATAATGGAAGGACTGTCAAAATACTTCTCTCTCTCCTTCCTCCTCTTCTTCCTCTCTTCCTCTTTCTGTCCATGTGATAAAAGAATAACGTTTCTCTCATAAAAGAAAGAATAAGATCTGTAGATTGGAAAATATTATTGTATCAGTGTTCGTTTCCTGATTTGATAACTGCACTGCAATGATTTCTGAGGATGTCTCTGATTTCATCATATGCAAACTGACATCTCTAAGAAAAAAGCAGCAATATGTCTGCCAAGAAGGAGGGGTATGCAGTGAGGAGATGGCAAAGCAGATACAGTGAAATGTCTACATTTGGGAAATCTAGGCAAACAATATGAAGAAATTCTTTACACTATTTTGTCACTTTAAGTCTGAAATGATTTCTAAACAAAAAGTTCAAAATATGTAAAAAAAAAAAAAGACAGTTAAAAAACTTGATGGAAATGGTATATTTTCTTGAAATACATTTTGTGAAATGTAGCCTCTGCCCTGCATCTCGCAAAGGAATTGGTTACACCAGAGCTGAGTTGAGTTTGAGCTGAGGGCTATAGAATCAAAGCAAGGAGAATAAGCTAGCCCACATCTCAGGTGAAAAATCTCCAAACCATGGCTCTCTACGGTATTCGAAAGGTCATGACATTGAGGCTCTTCTATAAGTGCCCAGGTAAACGGGAACACCATTCCTTTCTCTAGCCTGGCCTTCTGCTTTTACCCCACCTTTGAATCATAAAGACCCACTGCACAGCTCCACCCATTGCCCAGGATAGTTGCCCTGGCTTCCCCTTGCACTCCCTCCCCTTTCCCATGATCCTCTTCTAAGAAGTCTCCCTTGTCCCTCCTTTTTTTATTTTTTATTTTATTTATTTATATTTTTTTGAGAGGTTTTTCACTATAGGGCACGTGCGCTCTCCAGACAGAGAGAGACAGAGAGACAGAAAGCTAGAAATCACCCCCCAGGGGGGATGGCCACGCCGCAATCCCTTCTCCTCCATTCTCCTCTCGGGATCTTGGGCATGCACGTACACGCGCCCGGCGTGGGTTTTAAGCCACTGGGTCTGGGACGCGAACCGCGGTCGACTACATGGGAGTCCAGCGACATAGCCATTACGCTAACTGCTGGTTCCCCCTTGTTCCTCCTTTCAAAGCACTTGACTGAGAGCTCCCTAAAAGCAGAACCTGGCTTACCCTCTTGGTATAACCACACACTGCCAACCATCCTGAATCAATCCAACTAGCTAATCAGTAGTTTTCAAAACAGATTCTCAACAGGCACAAGAGGAGCAGCTTCTTCATAACATGTCAGGACATTGAGACCAGCAGTTGGCTTGATGGCCTGTCGCTGGACTCCCGTGTAGCTGACTGTGGTTTGATTCCTGGACCTGGTGGCTTAAACTCACTCTGGGTGCGTGTGTGTGTGTGTGCCCAAGATCCTGAGAGGAGAATGGAGGAGATGGGATTGCGGCATGGTCATCCCCCCAGGGGACGATTTCTCGCTTCCTGTCTCTCTGTTTCTTTCTGTCTTTCTGGCGAGTGCACACGCCCTATAGCAAAAACCTCTCCAAAAAAAAAAAAAAAAAAAAGTCAGGACATTAAAAAGCATTTATCATGTGCAAGTTCCCAAATGGTCCTTCATTAAGAGTCTTTTAGGTCAACATAATGTATGTGTGATCACAGGCCCTCTGACCCTGACCAGGACACAGGGGACAAAAGAAGACAAGACACGCTTAAGGCAACTAGTTAGTTAACTAACCAAATTAATTAATTATTAACATGTTATACAAACAGAGGAGTCTTTTCTTGGGGTTTGCAAGGACCTAGGATTTAGCTCTAGGCCTGATGTGGTGGATGAGGCTAATTGGACTTTCTGTTCATTATTAACCTCTCCAGCTAGGGTCATCACAAATGTGAGAAGAGAAGCAGAAATATCCTTTCTTTGGAGTTAGTCCCACTCCTAAATCATTAAGAACAGGTATTTCTGAGCAGGGCTGCCACATACAACTTTGCAGAGTGTGTACGACGTAATTCTGGGGTACAAAATGAGCTCCGCCGGGTTGTCAGCTTCCGTGAGCTCATCTACAATTTAGAAGATACTTATTTAGGTTAAAAGAGCTACAATTTCCAAAACAGAAAGCACAGTGCCAAATAATGATGAATTGAACAGATATTTATTAAGAATCTGCTCTTGGGACCAGCAGATGGCGTAATGGTTACACTGCCGGACTCCCACATAGTGGACTGCGTTTCGAGTCCAATATCCAGTGGCTTAAAATGTTGGGCACGTGTACGAGCATGTCAAATCCTGAGAGGAGAAGGGATTATGGTATGGCCATCCCCCTGAGAGGTGACTTCTCACTTTCTGTCTGTCTCTTTGGTGAGCACACGCAAAAATCTCTTTTAAAAATAAAAAAAAAAAAAAGAACCTGCTTTTAGTGGGCATTTATAAAATTGATAATCTAGGAAAATATGCATATATTAAACTGATAAAGAAATAAATATAGGGCTGGCTCTATGACCCAGTGGTTAGGCAGATGAATTCCACATGGCTGACCACATGGTTCGAATCCCAGACATGGCAGCTTAAGAAAATATCAAGGGCATGAGCATGTATGCCCCTAAACCCAACAAGATGGAGAAATAAAGTAGAAGGGGTGGCAGTGTGCTCATTCCCCATAGAGGGTTCTTTTTCCCTTCTCTCTCTCTCTCTGGTGAGTACAGGTACCATCTGGCAAAAAAAAAAAAAAAAAAAAAAAATAAGGACATTTATACTTATGAATTGTGATGAATGCTCTGAAGGAAAAGAACCCAGAACAATGAAGAGTAGAATATAATTTAGAGTGGAGGGGCAGGTGTGGATAGGCCTGGGCTCCCAGAGACGTAGGTTGAATGCAGGGAAGAGTCTGAATTCCTCCAGGAGAGAGTGGCAGAAGAGGTGGAGGAGTGGGGAGGCGCTTTCCTGGCTCAGGAGACAGAAGGTGCGGGGGTGCGTCTGCAGACAGCAAAGGGGACTGGGCTGCTCTGAGCTGAGGTTGGAGGTTCTCCACGTTTGATGTTTCACGTTCCCTGTTTCTGTGTCTCCATCCACTATTGCGTTAGCTTAGTCTGCTAGTAGAAATACCTGACACAGAGTGATTTATTAAGACTGGAGGTTAAGGGTCAGTATGTGGCATGGAGATTTAGGCACCGGAGCCCACCTGGCCGACTGTGCTGTTTGAGTCCCAGACCTTGTAGCTTGAAAATCATGCCAGGCGCATGTGCGTGCATGTTCAAAATCCAAACAGGAGAATGAGAAGGGATTGCAGTGTGGCCATTTCCCCCAGGCGGTGATTTCTTTCTCTCTCTTTTTCTCTCTCTCTGGCACGTGTACATGCCCTGTAACCTCTCCCCCCCACACACACAAAAAAAATAAAATAAAGTAAAAATAGAGGTTTTCTTTTTTTCTTTCTTTCTTTTTTTGAGAGGTTTTTGCTATAGGGCCTGTGTGCTCTCCAGAAAGACAGAGAGACAGAAAGCCAGAAATCACCCCCCAGGGGGGATGGCCATGCTGCAATCCTTTCTCCTCCATTCTCCTCTCGGGATCTTGGGCATGCATGCACACGTGCACACGTGCCTTGCATGCGTTTAAGCCACCGGGTCCAGGACTCAAACCGCGGTGGACTACAGGGGAGTCCAGCGACATAGCCATTACGCCAACTGCTGGTTTCAAAAATAGCAGTTTATAGGGCGTGGTGGCGCCCGCCCTATGGCCAAAAAAAAAAAAAAAAAGGCAGTTTATATGGGTCACAATTCTGGTGGTTGGAAAGTCTTGAAGTATGAGGCTGACATCAGGCCAGCTGCATCACAATACCTCCAACAGAAGCAAAGAGGATGGCAGGCACATGCAGAAAGAGAGAGATGCGAGGGCAGTTATCTTCCTTTAACAACCACCCAGGTGCTCTCTCATCTCCTGTGACAGCGGTAAATTATTCATATGGGTGACGACTTCGTGATCCAGTCACTACCCACTAGGTCTCACCTCTTCAAGGTCTTGCCGTCTTCTACCACTTTATGGTGGGGACTAACTTCCAAAGCATGAACCTCTGAGGGACAAGCCATTCTCCACACCAGAGCACCTGATTTCCCTGGTCCTCCAAACCATAGCATCTCGTTTCCCTAGTTCTGTTACGTGGGCATCCAGTCCAGCCCCAGCTCCAGCCGGTGAGCCGTGTGATCGGAGTGGTCTACGTGTTATGATTCAGCTGCACAGGCACAGTCCTTAGGAAAATAGTTCTTGCAGGCAGGCCACATAGAACTTAGGAACACTGTCTTCTGCCTCCTCTTCCCTTTCAGCGCCTCTTTCTGCCACAACCTGATGCCATAGATCGAGGTCTCAAGCGTCCGCACTGTAATATCCTGTGTAGATCTTTTCTACAGGTGCCCATGCTGTAGACCTTCTTCATGCTCCTTTCACTTCATCCTTCAGCAAATCTGCTCTGTTCTGTATCCAGTTCCCTCTGAGTCTGGCTAAATGACTGACTAGATCACTTGCTTACTTAAATCAAGTTTATAATGGCTTGATATGCTGACCTTACAAAATACATTCTTTTTTTACAATTTTATTTTTTGGAGAGATTTTTGCTATAGGGTGTGTGCACTTGCCAGACAGACAGAGAGAGAGACAGAGAGGCAGAAAGCGAGAAATCACCCCCCAGGGAAAATGGCCACGCTGCAATCCCTTCTCCTCCATTCTCCTCTTAGGATCTTGGGCATGCACAAACATGCACTTGGTGTGCATTTAAGCCACCGGGTCCAGGACTCAAACCGTGGTGGACTACATGGGAGTCCAGGGACACAGCCATTACACCAACTGCTGGTCCCTCCTTTTTTTTAAGAGAGATTTTTGTTATAGGGTATGTACGCTTTCCAGAGAGACACAGAAATAGAAAGTGAGGAATCACCCCCCGGGGGGGATGGCCATGCCACAATCCCTTCTCCTCTAGTCTCCTCTCAGGATTTTGGGCACGCACATACATGCACCCAGTGTGAGTTTTAAGCCACTGGGTCCAAAATTTGAACTGTGGTCAGCCATGTGGGAGTCCAATGACGTAATCACTACATCATTTGCTGGTCCTCAAAAGACAAATTCTTACATGGAAATTTCAAGCATAGTGAAAGAACCAGTGGAGAAGATTTTTGGATGATGGGTAATGCTCAGATTTCATCACAATTAGTCATATGGCAGGATGGGGGAACAGCAAGCAGCAAGAAACTTCCATGCAGGGGCTAGATCCAGGCCTCGACATAATTCAGTTCGATACTCAGAAGAATACTTTTCTCTGCAAAGGCATCTATCTCTGGCTTTTCCAGTCACACCAAAGTTTCTGAAGGTTTAGTCGGAAAGAACCGTTGGAAATTGAGAATGGTGTGATTCCATTGACTACCTTTCAGGTGGAAGCTGACTGGGATCCCTGGGGAAGCTCCTCCTTCATCACAGAGCTCAGTCTCCTTTTTCTGGCAAGGACTATTCTAGCGTTGACCCATGTTTCAAATTGGTTAGTTGTCAGTACATTATTCATTGGAAGAGAGGTGTTTTTGTTGTTGTTGTTGTTGCAAATATCAAATAGTCACTAAGAAAAGAAGATGTCGGGCCAGCAGGTGGCATGGTGGTTAGGAAACTGGACTCCCCACATGGCTAACCATGATTCTAGTCTGGACCTGGTGGCCTGCTTCTTACTTTCCCTTTTTGTCTCTCTCTCTGGTGAGTGCATTTGGCCTATGACAAATTTTAAAATAATAATAATAATAATAATAAAATAAATTATTTTTAAAAAACTGGATGACTTTTCTCATCTTTAAGGTGGAGGCTACGTAGTACTTTACCTCATAGACTTGTGAGGAGTAAATGTAATGCATGAATAGACAGAGAAATGACAAAGGATATTGTCATAGCTCTTTGGCCAAAATTGTTGGGGCCAGATGTCTTTTGGGATTCAGACTTTATCTGGTTTTTGGAAAAGTGATACAGCACATATATTGTACGTTGTGTAATACTCTCAATGGCTTGGAGAAACACATTCATATTTCTGTAATCAAATACTGTAGTATTCCTTAACTCAAATGTATACATGTTCACGCTGAGCATAATAAGTAAATATTATAAATAGTTCCACGTTAGTTTGAATCACATCTTGTCATCTAACAAGTTTACCCCAATGTTACAAAAGCACCTTTGTTTTTGGAACTTAGTGGATTTTGGAATTACAACTAAGAGATTTCTATTATTTTATTTTATAATTCAACTAGTAAGATTATTGTCCTTTTTCTTTTCTACTAGTCATTCAAGGACCATTTATTTTCTTATTTATTCTGATTATATCTTGAAGTGTAGAGAAAGGAAATTCTCAGTATATTAAATAAGGGCATAAGAGTTGGTAGGAGAGAGTGAATTTTTCTGTTATTCTAGGATGAGATCTAGCAGATTTTAACTCAACAGAAGAAATGTGATCAGGACTCAGTTGTGTATGCTGTGAATTACTGAGTTCCCTGCCATTCGATGTATTCAAGAAGAGGTGGCAGGTAAATTCCTCCAATGGGCTCAGGATTAAGATACGATGTCCAAGGTCTTGGACATCAAGATAAAACCACACACACACATACACGCATATACATGTATATGTGTACATACACCTATTTTTTCCTTTATGAGAGCAACAGGGGGAAAGGGGAAAAGGGGAAGAGAGAAGTATTTTTACCAGGACCTTGCCATCATGCCATTACCCTCCTGCCCCAGCATCTCAGTGAGCTAGAATTACAGGCAGGTGCAATCATATTCAGTATGTTCAGCTTGGTCCAGGAACCAAACCCGAGCCAACAATGTGGCTTCCAGCCTCACAAGTGGTGAAATTTAGTCACAATCAAGGGAAATTTCCATCTCTATTATACCAGAATTTAAGGAAAATCAGAAAATTGTTCTTTTCATCCAAGTATTTTTTCTGGTTACTAGGTCTGTAAGAATACCAGAAGATACCTAAAGCAGTCTCTGAACTGTGTTCTGTGGGATGTTAATAGAATTCTGTGATTACATATGTTTGGTTAGACAATTCTAAAATATTTCTTTTCTTAAGGACTTAGCATTGACTTCAGATGCTAATATATATACTGTAAATCTCCTAGAGGAGAAAGTAAAAGGCAGGGTTTTCAAATTTACTTATCCACGGATGCCAATTTTGAATGTGTCTGGCAAATTAGCCTTCCAGGGAACACACTTGGATTAAAGCAAATCTATGAATGTCATGGCTTGACGAGATAAGTTAAAGATTGATAGGCGTTACCGTAGGACAAACCTGGTGGGCGTTGGGAAAAGAGTGATTGCTAAGGCCCATTTCCTGCCCTAACCTCAAGGAGCCAGAATCTCCTATTTTGATCAACCAAATGTTAATCACATTTATTTTTAATCCAATTAACTAATTAATTAATTAACTAAGTTTGCTATAGGGCGTGTGTGCTTATGAGAGAGAGAGAGACAGACAGAGAGAGAGAGAGAGAGAAGGAAAGTGAGAAAGCAGGCCCTCAGGTCCGGACCCCAACCACAGTGGGCCATGTGGGAGTCCAACACCTTAACCACCACACCACTGCTGGCCCTGTTCATTATATATAAACAGTCACATTCTCAGTCACTTTTGTTTTCCCATATCTTTATATATATCAATATGTTTATAAGACATGTCCTTAGGGTTTCTTATTTGTAGCTTGTATTTTCACATTCACCTCTGAAATGTTTCTCTTTCCTACCTGTGAGTATTACAGGAAGTCAGATACTTTTTTTTTTTTTTTTTGAGAGATTTTTGCTTTAAGGCGCATGCCCTCACCAGAAAGACGGGGAGAGAGACAGAAAGCAGGAAGTCAGCCCAGGCACCCCCCCCCCAGGGGGGAATGGCCATGCCGCAGTCCTTTCTCCTCTATTCTCCTCTCTCGATCGTGCACATGCACACACATGTGCCTGGTGTGAGTTTAAGCCACCGGGTCCAGGACTTGAACCACAGTCGACTACATGGGAGTCCAGTGACATAGCCATTATGACAACTGCTGGTTTCAAGAAGTCAGTTACTAACAAAGAAGCCAAGAAGCAGAGGCAGAGAGGAGAGAGCTGAACCAATGGCACTCTCTGAATTGGGAAGCTTCCGCTAGGCCCACAAATCCACCCCGCTGTTTGCTCACCCTGACCTCTGACATCCAGCTTTGTTAATTGTTGTCTCTGAGCTCTGTGAGTCCCTTGGAGATCTCTCTTAGATCATTGCTGGTGGGTAGAAGATTTCAGGGCTCGGGGAAAGCCAAAGGTGCTGAGTACTCATTCCATTTATCGTCAGAATGATGAACACCGACAATGGGCTCATACTGTCAGATTGTACACTTAATTTAATTAATAAAAAAATTAAGATCGTCACCATTAACCTGCATTTGCTCAGAATGCCACGGGGTGATTAGTTAGAATGGCACTGAAGGTTTTATAGTCCACTCTAGTAAGAATTACTTTGGTCCCAATTAGGATTTTCCATAATACCACCCCGTGTAATATCCCTATTACATTACACATTTTCTACAAGTGATTGAGTTCAATACAACGCAGACGCGGTGTCACAGGACTCTCCCTCAGAGCATGCATGGGAACTCCCACAAATGTTAACACACTCACTAAGTGGAGAGGAGACCCTGATTTTTTATATTACGCAAACCCATTTCAAGGGTAATGATTCTCTGTCACCGTTTCTCAGAGCTTTGGGAAATTAGACTCACACCTGGCTGCGGAGACTTAGGCAGATAAAGGCTCTCCCTTGAATATCTCGGATCTAAAATTGTCCTTACTCTACGTGGGAATTTTTATTTTTCCAAATCTAGTTTAGCTTCAAAGAGTTAACTTTTAGCATCAAAGAGAAGCAAGGCATACACACAACTTTCCTATAACCTTAAAAACAAATCACTATACGAGTAGTTCCTGTTCATTGGGGGGAAAATGAAGTGGGAAAATACAGATAAGAAAGAAAGAGTAAAAAAATCAAATATACTAAAAAAAAAAAAAAAAAAAAAACCAAAAAAAAAAAACCAAATATGGACCCAGGGCAGTACATACAGTCCATAGGGTACTGAGTGCGTGCTGGAAGCCATATGGCCAACTACGCGTACAGATCCCGGATTGGCCCAAAAAACTGCTGGGCATGTGCATGGGTGCCCTTGATCCTGAGGAGCTGCAGGACTGGGAGCGGTGGGGATTGTGGCTGATGCAGTCCTTGCAAAGGTGCTCTCTCCTGCACATTGGCACATGCATGTGCGTCCGCACACACACCTTCTGTCATAAAACAATTCAAGTGGGTTCTGATCACCCTGAGAAGTTCGCTTAATCCTTAGTTAAATACGTTTCCAGACTTTTCAATGCAAATAAATATTACTATTATTAGTTTTGCTATAGGAAATATTTACTTGCCACAGAGAGAGAGAGAGAGAGGAAAAGTGAGAAATCACTCTTGGAGGTGGAGGGGGGGAGCGGGATGGCCACACTGCAATTCTTTTCCTTCAGTTTCCTTGGGGTTTGGGACATACATGCACTTTGTGTTTTATAGTAGAATGCTTTTGTTTGTTTTATTTTATTTATTTATTTATTTATTTCGGAGAGATTTTTGCTACAGGGTGCATGTGCTCACTAGAAAGACAGAGAGAGACAGAGAGACAGAAAGTGAGAAATCACCCCCCAGAGTGGATAGCCACGCCGCAATCCTTTCTCCTCCATTCTCCTTTCGAGATCTTGGGCACGCACATACACACACACACACACACACATCTGGCTTGCGTTTAAGCCACGGAGTTCAGGACGCAAACCATGGTCGACTACATGGGAGTCCAGCGACAGAGCCATTACGCCAACTGCTGGTCCCAACACCTTGTGTATTTTTCAAGTCACCAGGTCCAGAATTCAAAGCATGTGGTCAGTCATGTGGGATCCAGCACCTTAATCTCCACATCACCTACTAACCAACAAATAAAATTTTATATATTTTTAAATATAAAAGAGACTCTATAACATCACTTTGTCCAATAAGTAATTATGTTCTTTTTTTTTCACATTATATATAGGTTTTTACCTGTATTCACTCAACTAATTTTTTGTTTCAGATTTTTAATTTTTAATTCAACATCATAAACTATGGTGAAAGCTTTATTGGAGAAATCTTATTTCCATAGAATAAATTTTTTTGGGGGGGAGAGATTTTTGCTATAGGGTGCATGTGCTTGCTAGAAAGACAGAGAGAGACAGAGAGACAGAAAGTGAGAAATCATTCCCTGGGGGGATGGCCATACCGCAATCCCTTCTCCATTCTCCTCTTGGGATCTTGGGCACGCATGCACACACACCTGGCATGAGTTTAAGCCACCAGGTCTGGGACTCGAACTGCGGTCAACTACATGGGAGTCCAGCAACATAGCCATTATCCTAACTGCTGGTCCCCTCCATAGAATAAAATTTTTAGATGTAGAGTTCCTGGACCAATAGTTATGTACATCTAAAAGCTTTTGATATCCTCTGTCTAATCTCCCTCTAAAAAGGTATTTCCAATATTTGTCCCCATCAGTATTCTTACCAAAAATAGGCATTTAAAACTCTCATTCTTGGGCCAGCAGGTGGCGTGGTGGGTAAGGCAATGGACTTGTACATAGCCCACCGCAGGTAGAGTCCTGGACCTGGTTGCTTGCTTTCTCACTTTCTCTCTCTGTCTCTGTCTTTCCCTGGTGAGTTCATGTGCCCTATAGCAAAATTTTAAATAATAATAAATAAAATTAAATAAACAATTATTTTTTAAAGATTTTTCCTGCTGGGTACGTGCACTCACCAGAGAGAAAGAGAGAAAGCGAGAAATCACCCCCCAGGGAAGATGGCCATGCTGCAATCCCTTCTCCTTTGTTCTCCTCTTTGGATCTTGGGTACGCACACACACACGCACCCGGCAGGCGTGAGTTTTAAGCCACGGCCTGCGGTTGACTACATGGGAGTTCAGCGACATAGCCATTATACCATCTGCTGGTCCTAGATAAACAATTCTTTTTAAAAATTCTCATTCTTTGATGTCTTTGCTCTGTAGAGAGGTGAAAATGGCACTCGTCAGAGATTCATCTTCTAGGTCAGAAGGATGGCTGTGATGTCAACAGGTAGAAAGGGGAGGGTCAAGAAATGTCATATCAACCCTGTAAACATCACAAGATGCCCATTATTCAATAAGCACTTATTGAACATTCACTGTAGCCTAGAAAGCTCCCTCTGCCTAAGTGGGCTTCAGTGCTCAGTAGCAAAGGAGGCCCTGCCATGACAATAGATAGCAACATTTGAGTGTGGGAGTGTGGGATGGAGAGATGTGCATGATGTCATGGGGGTATCTGCAGTCAGGGAAGGCTTCTAGGAGGAGCAGCATTGTGCTGAGATCTGAAGGATCAGGAGAAATGGTCCCGTGAAAGGAAAGCTCAAAAATAAGTCCAGTATGACTTAAGAAAGGACTAGGTGAAGCCCTGCTTTCTGCCTTTCATTCTCTAGTTTTAAGCGGCTGGTCTGCTCCGTGCCAGGCACCGTTCTAAGAGCTAAGGACATGGTGATGGACAAACAGACTCGATCCTTGTCATTGTACAGTTTCTGTTCTAATGTGGTGGCTAGAGGGCACCCCCAAATCTTGGCCCACTGAACTTAACACTCTAAAGAATGGAGCCTTGGTTGCCAGTTCAAATTCAGTGTCCCCAGCACGCAGATGAGTTTCAATGAGTGTGAAGTGATCTGAAATAAAGAAACACCCATAGGTAACCCTGATAAAGGGGAAGGAAGAAATGAGTAAGAAGAGTTGGCAGGGGGCTAGCAGGTGGTGTGGTAGTTAAGAGCACTGCGCTCCCACGTGGTTGACCATAGTTTGTATCCCGGACCTGGCGGCTTGCTTTCTCACTTTCCCTCTCTCTCTTGCTCTGTCCCTCTCTGGTCAAATTAAAATAAATAAATAAAGTAAAATAATTCTTTTTTTTGGGAGAGGTTTTTTCACTATAGGGCGCATGCACTCGCCGGCACACGCGCCCGGCATGAGTTTTAAGCCACCGGGTCCGGGACGCGAACTGCAGTCGACTATGTGGGAGTCCAGCAACATAGCCATTATGCTAACTGCTGGTTCCCTCTTTTTTTCTTTTTAAAAAGAAGAGTTGGCAGGGAAAGAAGGAGGGAGTGGACCAGCATATGGCGTAATGGTTACATCACTGGATTCCCACATAGTCAACTGTGGTTTGAATCTTGGACCTGGCGGCCTAAAACACACTGGGCACATGTGCACGTGTGCCCAGGATCCCGAAAGGAGAGTGAAGGAGAAGGGATTGCGGTATGGCCATATCCCCCATGGGGAGGGGGAGGGGGTGATTTTTCACTTTCTGTCTCTCTTTCTCTCTCTGTCTTTCTGGAGAGAGTATGCACACAATAGCAAAATACCTCTCTCTATATTAAAAAAAAATGAGGAAAGAAGGCAGAGAAATTAAGAGGTGAAGGAAGAGGGAAGATTGAGAGAATAGAAAAGAAGGAGAGAAAAGGAGTTCAGAGTTATACCCCCAGTGACTGTCATTCTGCCGGCTGTTTTATGTTCTCACCCACCTGATGACACCAGACAGCATGGAGCATAGAGGGCTGTCCCTCACAGGAGAACGGGCCATTTTCCTCCCTCAAATGTTCCTGCACAGGCCACTGCCGCTGGGTGGCCGAGCTGACATCGGGCCCTTCCCTCTCTGAGGACTTCCTCACCAGGCTCATGTCATCCTTGGCTCTGTGGCCTAACTGAATTGGACTTTTCATTTCTTAAAAGTATACCTAATCGTCCCCAAATGTTTTTCCCTCACTGCTTTTCAAAAAATAAATAATAAAAGCCTACATCTTTCATCCTGTCACATTTCCTAGAGTTGGCACATGGAGCGGTGAGGGTCACATCTACTTAAGTGTCTTTCATGGCCTCAGCTTAGACAACTGGTGTCTGCCTCGACCTGGTGTGACAACTTATAAAAGGACAGATGAGACATGGAAGTCTGGGAAAAAAAAAAAAAAAGAAAAACCATCCTGTGTTTCTTTTCCTCTCTCTCTTCCTCATATTTACCAACACAACTTTACAAATACTTTCACATTTTGTTTCATTTTTTTTTGTCCTCTCTCTTAAAATTGGCTGTCCATAAAAAATTCAGGACGGATGTTCATTCCCTAAATGTCTTGGGTAATTGAATAAAATCTCTGGTGAGTGTCAAGTATTTAGGATAAAAAAATATCTCCTGACTTCAGCAGTATAATCCAAAATCTCTCATTAGTTACTCCACTTTATTTAAATATATATTTTTTCTTCAATGTTTTAGGTGATGAAGAAGATTAAAAATGATCCCATAACAGTCAGTACAGTATTTTACATTCACTGACCTTTTTTGTAATTTGATATGTTCCTTTAGGAAGTCAGCCACGGCTCTGTTCCGTGAAAGCTTGATTTATAAACATTGTTCATGGGGCATGCGGGGTGGGGTTGGAGGGGAGCAGGTATTTGGTCCCCATCGTGAGTTTTTAATCTGTTGAATTAGCTTACATCTTTTAGGAGTTCATTATTGTATTTTTATCCCTCCTTTCTGAATTACTCCCACTTTTTCTCTATTTCATGTTTGGCTCCTCCAAAGAACTGGGCAGAGCTGAGACAGGAGCCTTCATGATGGGTTGAATGGAGGAATACTCACCAGAAGAGACTCCAACTCATGACTGAGGCAGAGACAAGGGTGTGTGTGTGTGGGAAGACAGAGAGAGCATCGGATGTGAAGAGGAATTCTCAAAGAGGACAGAACCCGTTTCTGGAACACAAGAACTTGGCATGGGAAATGGGTAGATAAGATTCCAAAATTGCCATATTTGGATCAGACTTACGATGATTGTATGCTCTTAAATCTAATAAATTACTCATTAGGTTATTTTATAATTATAATTAAATAATTATTCATGTAGAGTTATTTCTTTATAGTAAATATCTGGTTGTCCTCACTGATACACTTTTCTCCAATATCAATAGAGGTTGAGTATCCTTCACACAAAATGCTTGAGACCAAGTGTTTCAGAGTTTGGGTTTTTGCAGGTATTAGAATATTTGCAAATACATAATGAAATATCTTGGGAATGGGACTCAAGTCTAAACACACATTTATGCCTTTAAAACATTACTTATTTTAGGGGACCAGTGGGTGGCATGGAGGTTAAGGCACTGGACCACACCTGTCTAGCTGCATGGTTAAAGTCCCAGACCCAGCGACTTGAAAATCATGCTGGGCATGTATGCATGCATGTCCAAAATCCTGAGAGGAGAACGAGAAGGGATTGTGGTGCGGCTGTTTCCCCTGAGAGGTGAGTTCTCACTCCTCTACCCTCTGTCTCTCTCTGGTGAATGTATGTACCTTATAGCAAAAAAAAAAAAAAAAAAAAAAAGATCCCTTATTTTATAACTTCTTATTGATATTTAATTGTATTCATGTTTTATGTAGACCTTATACACATAACCTGAAGTAATTTTATGCAACTTAAAAGCTCTTTTTTAATTGCCAGAGGGTACATGCAAGAGAGAGAGAGAGAGGAAACGCCCCTCAATGGGGAGCAATCACACTGCAATACTTTTTCCTCCATTTCTCCATCCCATCAGTATTTGGGGTACACACACAAGCATCCAGCATGTTTTTCAAGTCTCTAGGGCAAGGATTTAAACTTTAGAAGGTCAAGTGGGATCTGGTTTCCAATGCAGAGCACTCAACCCAATGCACCATGGGACTAGCTCTAGACAATTTTTTAAGTTTCTTTCCTTCTTTCATTATAGAGAGAAAGATAAGCACTCTCAACGAGCTTTTATTCTACAATCCTGTCCTCCACCCTCAGCCTTCCCAGCTAGGGATCATGGCACACCCATGCCTGGTGTATATAGGTTGACCCGGGAACTGAGCCCCAAGTTTCCAAATGGCCTCTGGCATTGCAGAACGTTGTGCTACTGCTGGGCCACCATGGCGGGGCCAATACAATTTTTATATTGTAGTGTTTTGAAGTCAGGTATAGAATTTTTCACTTTTGGAATCATGGTAACACTCAAAAAGTTTCAGATGTCGGGAGCATTTTGGATTTCCTGACTTGGAATGCTATTGTAGTGTTTCTCCCAAATAACCCTAAATTCCAAGTTACTTGCCATTTGCACATTGTTACAGAGTTGACAAAGGAGTTCAGATCCGTTATCTAATTTGATTCTTAAAGCTACTCTATAAGGTATGTATAACGTTTGCAAATCACAAGATGGAACCTGATAGATTGTAATTTGTCTACTCTGATTAAAGTGCACCCTACTACATCTGGACATATTGTAAAGAAAGTACAGAACCCAAGTGCTCTTTTTTTCTTTCTTTCTTTCTTTTTTTTCTCTTGAGGGGTTTTTGCTATAGGGCATGTGTGCTCTATAGAAAGAGAGATAGAGAGACTGAAAGTGAAAAATCACCTCCCGGGGGGGTTGGCCATGCTGCAATTCCTTCTCCCCGATTCTCCTCTTGGGATCCTGGGCACACATGCACACGCTCCTGGCATGAGTTTAAGCCACCGGGTCTAGGACTCGAACCGTGGTTGACCACGTGCGAGTCCAGCGACATAGCCATTACGTCAACTGCTGGTCCCGCCAAGAGCTTTTTAAAAAAAGCCTAAAATTTATCAGAAAGAAGAGACTGATTACCTTTCAAAACAGTTAACAGTGACAGTTATCCTGACAGCTGATTTTTCTGTGGCAACACATGAAAACAACTTGAAAGTGCAATAGGAAGAGAAAAAAGTACATTTAGAATCTTATACCCAGCTAAACCATCATTCAAGTGTGTGAAATAAAGAGGTTTTAATAACATTCTAAGGATGTTTACCATCTATAGACTCCAAAGAAGAATGGGAAGAAAGAATGGTGAGCAAGCAAATTGGAAAGTCAATGAATTTACCTTCCAGAATAATAGAATATGACATCAAAATTAAAACGAAAGCTCTATATAAGAAAAAATAATTTAAAAAATGGAAGGAAGCTGAAATGAATTGTTTTCCAAACACAGTCTATTGGGAAAAATATAATTTTGTACAGGTTAACAATGGAGATTCAGTTCTATCAACTGTTTATTTTTATAATCCAAAATTATATACAAAGAAGCAAAAATTAATGTATCAACTGTTTTTACTTTAAACAAAAAACGCAAGAAATATGACTCAGTTACAATTTGTTCAATCTGGGTGCTATCCATAGTTTTTGATAGGCTTTACATAATTTTTTTAAAAATTTCCCTTTTCTACATGATAGTCTTCGACAAAACTTTTAAAGAATGCCTGCTTTCAGGGAAAAATCCACTTCAGAATTTTAATTTAAGAAGATAGTTTAATAAATGCCTTAAATTTTAAATATCAGCATATTTCTCATCCAAAGTTTATGAAACTGAAAAATTAGACATAAACTTCTGAAGACAAGGGCTCTATCTACTGTCTGTCAGTATCCCCCCAAAAATTAGTCCCAAGCTTAATTCCAAGCCTTCGCTTCAAATATTGTGTATTGAAAAAATAAGTGTAACGTATGCGTCAGTCATACTTCAAAGGGGCAATTAACTAGAGCTTCACTGAGGCCTCATGTTTTCAGTCGTTCTCACACAGGGGCTCCCTCCCCTCTCTCCTGCGTTCCCCTCCCTAGTTCTAGTTGCTTTCTTCATATCCTACACCAAGCTGTTTCTTTTGTCACCCAGTACTGCTTCTCCTCCTGCAGTTCCAACTTTGCCAATTTAGAATTAATCATCCTAGGGGCCAGCAGGTGGCACGGTGGTCAATGTGCTGGACTCCCACATATCTGAGCGTGGTTCAAGTTTTGGATCCAGAGGCTTGAAAATCATACCAGGTACATGTGCCTGTGTGCCCAAAATCCCAAAAGGAGAATGGAGGAGAAGAGACTGCAGCATAACCATTCCCTCTGGGAAGTGATTTCTCACTTTCCCTCTCATTGTCTCTCTTTGGCAAGCATACATACCTTGTGGCAAAAACATTTTAAAAAATAGAAAGAAAAGAACTAATCATCCTATTGAGCCCTCACAATGGGCTGGTTATTACATGTTATGTCTCTTTGAATTCTTGCACAATCTTGTCAGGTGGATGTTAGTAGTATCCCCATTTTACAGATGTGGAGACTAAGGTGAAAATGAAGAGACTGGCTCAAGGTTGGATTTGAAAGCGGGTAAATCTGACTCCAGACCTCAAGTTCCTGATTAGTAGGGCAGCCTGCATCTACCCAGCAGCTAAAAGAGGAGGAAGAGTAGCAGGAGGAAGTGGAGGGCTAGTAGCAGCAATAGTACTGGAAGGGCCGGAGGCCTCTCCCCACTTATACCCAGGCACCAGACCTTGTCAGTTCCACCCCCTAATAAAAGCCAGCGTTTAGAAAGGACTTGAATCTGTGCCAGGAACTATTCTGAAGGCTTTCTACAACCATATGAGGTGGATGACTATCAACCTCCCACCACCCCCACATGGGTAGAGAGACTGAGGCACAGAGAAGGTAAGTCATTTGCTTCGAATCACAAGCTGGTGAATGGTGTGGCTCTGGAGCCCATGTTCTCACTCACTCCTCTGGACCACTTCTAGAGGAAGTCTCCTGCCATAGCTGACGAGACCTTAGCATCTCTTTACTCAGCTATGACAACAGCTTCATAACTGTTTCTATTTCCAGGTTCTCCTTACCCCTCTCATTCTAATTTTACCTTCCATACTGTCAGCAGATGGTCTTTGAGAGGGACCCTCATTTCAATCTCCACCTCAACCCTTCCCAGCCAGCCAGCATCACACGCACATGTGCAACCAGTGTGTACAAATCTACCTAGGAACCAAACCCTGCTCTTCTGTGTGGCTTCCAGCCTTTCAGAGTGTTGTTTCTGCGTACCACCACGGCTGGTCCTAATCGTGTCTCTTTTCCATTCAGCAACCCACTTAATGAAGTTGAGGCTCCTTAGCATGACGATTTAGGTTCTTCTCAGGCAGTTCAACCTCCATGGCTTTGTCTCCCAGCATGTGGGGTCACACACCCTTGCCCCGTCATGTAGAACCTTGCAGAATTCCTGGAACATGCCGCTCCCCCGCCCCTTCTCTGTGTCTTTGCACACGAGTGCTTCTGCTGGCAATGTGCTTCCTTGTCTTCTTCTCTGGCCAAGGAACTTCTCATCCACCCTTTGTCCAGCCCTCCTCTGTGCGCCCCCACTACCAGCAACAGCAACCAGCGGGGTGATTTGCTTCAAGTCACACTTGGGCACAGAAAGGACCAGAACTGCCAGCAGAGGTGCCACAGGACTGACAAGCCTGATACCTGGCCCAGTGTGGTTGCAGCTGTTTTTCTCTTGTCCTGGATCAGGCAGCTGTGGAGGTAGAGCCGGGAGAGCATGGTTCAGGATGGCGGGGTCTGAATGCCATGGTCTGGGTTTCCAGTAAACTGCCAGCCTAAGGGGCGCACAGCACATGGTTAACTTGTAAAGTGGGGTCGCCAGTGCATCTGTAGTAAGTGTCTGAGGAGATGAATGGACCAATCCAGGGTGCAAGCTGGGGGAAGACAAGCAGAGAAGAATAAAGGCTGTAGTTACAGAGAGGACAGCACACCCCGCCAGCAGTGCTTGAAGAGCCTGTGGAGACCAAAGAGCAGAGTGTGTTCCTCAGAAACTATGGAGAGGTTTTTCTCCTTGTCCAATTTTAAATACTGATCTTTTATTCAACTTTGTAAGGCAAGCAGAACAAACTTTAACACCCCACGTGTTTGTTTGTTTCAGGGTTTTGCCGTAGGGCATGTGAACTTTGGAGAGGAGAGAGAGAGAGAGAGAAAGGGAAAGTGAGAAATCATTGGCGGGATGGCCATGCCACAATTCCTTCTCCCCCATTGTTCTCTCAGGATTTGGGGCACACACATACATATACCCAGCATGATTTTTCAAGCTACCAAATCCAGGACCCAGACTGTGGTAGCCCACATGAGAATCCAGCTGCCTTAACCACCATGCCACTTGCTGGCATTTTACAAAGGGAGAAATTGAGGCTTGGAGAAGTTCTGTGACTGGGAAAGTTATGGTGTGAATGAGGAGAAGAATTAAGAATTGACACAGGTTTTCTAGTTCTGGGTTACAATTATTCCTTGCTATGGTGGGAATGTGTGTCTCTCAGAATTTCCTATGTTGAAGTGTAATCCCCACGGAGATAGTGGTAGCAGGTGGAGACCTTTGGAAGATGATGAGGTCACAAGGATCTGCCCTCATGAATGGGATTGTTACTCTTATAAGAGAGGCTTCCGGAGAGTGGCACAGTGGTAAAATGTGATGCCCTTCAAGGCTGTTCCACACAGGAAGGTGCCTGGTTCAAGCCCAGAGCACACATGGTCCAGAATTGGATGAATCTGGGGGTTGGCTTGTAGCATCAAGACCTTATTGTGGTTATTGTCTCTGTCTTTTTTGTTCATAGGAGAAATAAATAAATTTTTAAAAATAAATAAATAAAAGAGACCCTAAAGGATACTCCGTCTCTTCTGTTCCTTTTGCCATGTGAGGATACAGGATTCATCTTGGGAACAGAGAGCAGCCCTTACAGATCTGTCAGGGTCATCATCTTGGATTTACAGCCTCTACAACTGCAAAAAAGAAATTCCTGTTGTTTACAAGTTGCCCACTCTCAGGTGTTGTGTCATAGCAGCAGGAACAGATTGAGACAATTCCCTGTCCTAGGGCAGCACCAGCCCAAAAGTGCTTGGTGGGAATTTCAAAATGGTGCTCCTTCCTCTAACAAGAAGGAGACACCTGGGTCCCTGCATGGTGAGCAGAACACTAGCTGGGTCACTGCCCCTTGCTCTCCATGACATACTCTATACAATCCAGGGGTGGCATTCTGCTCTGTGCTTCCCCACTTCTTCCCTGGGACCTGTTCCTTGTCCCCCATTGGAATCCTACCTCACCTTTGGATCCTCTCCAATGAGGAGCTCTGGATGTAGACAGAAAGTCCATTGTTGGGGGCTGAGCTTCCCTGGGTGACCCTGTGGGTATGTGAACAGCACCATTGCCAGGCTAAATGCCCCCACCCCAAGCTCTGTCCTCATGGATCCCCCAGTCTATTTGACGTCTCCCTTGCCACCAATATCTTCCTGGCAGCAAGGACAGCCTGCGATGCACTTTCACACGGTGTGCCTGTGCCGTAGATATTACATACGACAGGATATTTTTTTTTCAACAAAATGAAGGTTCCTCCACTCAGGCCTCTCTCCTGCTGTACATCTTTGCCAACAGTGGCTTAAGACGGTCCATCTTTTAGTGGAAACCAGGGTTTGGAGATTAGTGAAGTGAGAATTGGTCAGGTTTAATGGCACAGATAATATTTTATTTTTATTTCAATTTTAATACACTATCAACATGCAAAGAAGTAAGATATACGACAACGCTTGAGGAAGGAACTGCCCTCCAACTTATCTTCAGTTACCAATTTGGGACCAGTTTCTGAAGTTATTTTTCTGCCAGTCTGGAGAATCTCCGAAAATTTCGGCTTCATCAAAATGATATATTAGGAAGGGTAAAGGTCACCTTAAACTTTGCACAAGAAATCAGAGTCGTGTTTGACCATGACACTTGGAAATTTTTCCCCCAAAGATATAAAACAGCCAGAAAAAGAAAAAGAAAGGAAAACTTCCTTCTTCTAAAGAATGAACTTTCCTCATTCTCTGGTGGCTTCCAAGATATTTATTTTGACTCCAGACGCCATTAGATGTACAAATCGGCTTAGCAAGCTAGGAAAACTGATCGAGCTGTAAAGACCCTCAGGATTGTAATTCTTTCTTTATGTCTAGGGTTCCATTTAGACTGGGTAACCTTTGGGTCAGGGGACATATCTGATTCATGTTCTTATCTCTCTACCACCCAGCACATTGCCTGGCCCAGAGAAGGTACCCTCTGCAGGGTTGATACGTAACAACCATAATAATAGTAGCTATAATACCATGTGCTGAGTGTTTGCAAAGGGCCAGATGTCTTTTGAATATTTTATATGTTGTATTTTACATTTTCCCTAATTGCTCAATGGAGTGATGATATGGATTGAACCGTGTACCCCTCGAATTCATATGTTGAAGTCATAATTCCCAGTACCTCAAAATGTGACCTGCCTTAGAAATAAGGTCATAACAGATAAATTGTTGAGATGAGGTCATACTGAAGTAGGGTGGGCCCTAATGTGAAATGACAGGTGTCCTCATTAAAAGGGGATATTTAGACATGGATTCTCATCCAGGGAGAAGGCCCTGTGAAGATGAAGACAGAAATCTGGGCGATGCAGTGGAAACCAAGGAACGCCCAAGATTGCCAGTGAACCATGGCACTCACAGGCATGGAACCGATTCTTCCTCCCAGCCTTGAGGAGGAACCAACCCTGTCAACACTTGGATTTGGGCTGGGAGCCTTTAGAACTGTGAGACGATACATTTTGCTGGTTAAGCCACTTGGTGTGTGGCACTTTGGGATGGCAACTTTGGATTCTACTACGGGTGAACACTATTATTGTTCCCATTTTATAATGAGGAAAAATAGCCCTGGGGAATTAAATGACTTCCCAAGGTCAAATGGATCCAGTAGGAATCCAGACTGTGTGACTCCACACAACGTATTGCCTCCTTCTGTGAAAGACGTGTCTGTAGCCCACTACGATTCTTTAGAATGAGTTGCTAAACTTTGGTTCACAGCTTCCTTTTTATTGAGCCAAACTTATCGAGCTCCCATTCTGGGCACTGGGATGCTTGCACAAAGCTGGGAAACTTTCTTATTGCTCCGAGGGTTTACAGTATAAATGGGAAGATGAGGAAAGCGAAGGGCACCAACTGAGGACCAAACTGAGGACCAGCCACATGTCAGGGCCTTCACACAGGTCACGCCAGATGGTTTACACACCTCATAGTGAGAATGGGAGATTTAGAAAGTGTTGCTGATTGAGTTCATGCAACTGGGAAATGCTGGGCCTGAGAGGCCCTCAGTAGGTCTGTCTGACTTCAAGTCCCATAGGAGCCCATGCTGATGAGGGCTCAGACAGTCCTTGCCAACCCTGATACCGGGCAGTGATAGGGATAAGGGTGAGACTAGAGAGATGTGTGGGTATGGGGATGGGGTGATTGGGATACAAATGGTCATGCGATGATCTTGTTTAATCCTTCCAACAACTCTACCAGAAAGAAGCGCTTAGACTCTAAAGCTGTGGTTCCTAGTAGGAGGAATTGAGTCGGAGGGTAGAGGGAGTGCCACTGGCATCTGGGCATGGAGACCAGGAATGTGGAGACCAGGAATGCGGAGACCAAGATTGCAGAGCCCCCTGCAATGCACAGGGAAGTGCCGCTTCCAAACACAGAACGATCCTGCCCCAAACATCAATTGTGTCCAGGCTGAGAAATCTCATTTCAGAAGATGAAACGGACGTTTAGCGAGGTCCAGGGGTCTGTTCAAGGTCACGGAGCTGGTAAAGGATGGTGCTGGGACTCACCCTCAGCTCTTTTGTCTCTATAGGCCTGGCGTGCTTCCCACGCTCCCACACTTCTCTCTTCTTCTTTTTTTTTTTTTTCTTTTTTGGAGAGGTTTTTGCTATAGGGCGTGTGTGCTCGCCAGAAAGACAGAGAGACAGAGAGACAGAAAGCGAGAAATCACCCCCCGGGGGAATGGCCATACCACGATCCCTTCTTCTCCATTCTCCTCTCAGGATCTTGAGCACGCACGCACACGTGCCCGGCGTGAGTTTAAGTCACCAGGTCCGGGACTCAACTACATGGGAGTCCAGCGACATAGCCGTTATGCTAACTGCTGGTCCCACTTCTCTCTTCTTGATATGAAGAAGACAGATCCTGTCTAAGTTCTCGGGAAGAGGAAGTGTTTGAAACAGTTGGGAAAATTTTTTCCAGCTGTTGTATAGATGGAGTACAGTGAGGAGTACACTGAGAACTCAAATGATTCTTCCAGCTTTCTAGGAATATCCTCCCACTCCAAAAGGCCTGTCTGTAGTGGGAGCTAGAGTACTCTGGGTAGATTTCCTTCTTCTGAGGCGAGCCTTCTATCCAGGGATAGCTCAGTGGAAAAGAACCAGGCGTCCAACGCCACGCCTCCTGGTGGATGCTGAGTAAAAGTCCTGACCCTTTTGCCTTAAGATGAGCCAACTGGGAAGGGCCATCTAGCACCTCCTAGACCTCCTACCGCTTAGCTGTGGGCTCTGTTGCAGTTGTTTCTGTTTGTTTTTAACTTCTTTCCTGCTTCCCTCACCCCCTCAAATGAATTGCCTGTAGGTAACTCTCCATCGCAGTCCTCCGTCTTAGGAAATCTAATTTCACACACACATACACAAACCAAACAAAAAAAACAGAAAAGATCTTTAAAGGATGGTAATAGTTCCCGATGTAACAGTAAGTGGGGAAAAACAGCAAAAGCCAAAGAGATGCTCTGATATCAATTCTACGTAAAAGAGGACACCATACTGACTCAGAGCTTGGGTTCCTGAGACAAAACTGAGTTCAAATACAAACTCCAATGACCAGCTCTACAACCTCGAACAGATTGCACAAACTCCTTTGAAACTCAGCTTTTTTATCTGTAAATAGACTCATGGCTTACTGTGAAAAGTATTTGAATCCTAAAAAAATCACTCTTTTCCAAATCTTAAAAAGAATATTGCAAAGGACAATGTAAAGAACATTTGCGATGTGTTTCATCTTGACTGTTTGAAAACCTATTCTGGTAATAACGGTGTATGGAATTAATACACACATCTGAATGGTAATGTCAGCATCTTGGTTGTGGTATTATACTGCAGTTTTACAAAAGGTTACCAAGTAGGGCCAGTAACAGTGCTTACCTCTGGAGTTGCTATGTGAAGAGTAGAGGACAGGGCATATGGAAAACATCTAGCACAGTGCTAATTCTTCCAGAATAAAAAGACTGAAGAAATCTGCTACAATTATTGTTTTTTAATTTAGATTTTTGTCATAGGATGTGTGCATTCATCAGAGAGGAGAGAGAGAGATACCAGAAATGGAAAGAGAGAAATCACTCCCCCCCCAGAGGGAATGGCCATCGTGTAATTCCTTCTCTCTTTTCCTCTTGGAATTTTGAACACACAGTGCATACATACCCAGCATGATTTTCAAGCCACTGAGACCAAGACTTGAACCACAATCAGCCATGTGGCAGTCCAGCACCTTAACCACCATGCTACCTATTGGCCCAATATGCTACAATATTAATATTCAGTTTCTCTTAGTAGTGCACTTATATACTTTTTTTTTTTTTTGGAGTAACTTTTGCTACAGGGCACATGTGCTCGCCAGAAAGACAGAGAGACGGAGAGACAGAAAACGAGAAATCTCCTCCAGGGGGATGACCATGTTGCAATCCCTTCTCCTTCATTCTCCTCTCAGGATCCTGGGCATGCATGCACATGCGCCCGGCATGAGTTTAAGCCACCGGGTCCAGGACTCTATACGTGGTCGACTACATGGGAGTTCAGCGACATAGCCGTTATGCTAACTGCTGGTCCCTGCACTTATATGAGTTTTAATTTTCTTTTTAATTCTCTGTATTTCCTAACATTTCTAGCATGAACTTAAGGATCATCTATGTGTCCATCCACTGTGCCTAATTTCCATTCAGGGATTGTGTGGTTCAGGGATGCTGGTTCCGTGTTTCCCACCACTACTACCACTGGCACGACAGTGTCCACAGCAGAGACCCATCTGATCCGTTTGTTTCATTACTGGGGAGCCCAGGATTACTTCTGGAGTCAGCTCTTGCTTGGAATGCTGAGCCCAAAGTAGATACTCTCAGGAAGCATCTGGGAGCTTATTATTATTATTTTAGAGATATTTTTTTGCTATAGAGTGTGTGCGCTCACCAGAAAGACAGACAGATACAAAGAGACTTCTCCTTTCGGGATTTTGGGCATTCACACACATGCATCTGGCATGAGTTTCAAGCTGCTGAGTCCTGGACTCAAACCACGGTTGACAATGTGGGAATCCAGTGTCTTAACCACTGCATTACTTTCTGGCCCCGGTGTCTGGGAGATTTTGATAGCCATCTGGTAACTATAACAGGTTCAGAGAAAGAAAGAAATCTTGCTCCTATTGCTATCATTAACTCTGTGGATCGAAACGCACCCTATCAAGCCAGCCACGTGACATGGCAGTTAGGTGGCTGGGTCCCACATGGCCAACTGCGCAGTTTGAGTCCTGGACCTGGCAGTTTGAAAAACAAGCACCAAGCACATGTGCACGCATGCCCCAAATCTGAAATCCTGAGAGGAGAACAGAGGAAGGATTGTGACGTGGTCACCCCATATGGGGAGTGCTTTCTTGCTTTCTCTTTCTCTCCCTAGCAAGTGCTCACACCCAATAGCAAAATTAAAAACAATAACAACAAAAACACATTCTGTCACTGATCACTATGCTTTCCAATCTCCTGAACATGAGGAAATAAATTCTCTTCATTGTTCACACAAATTTAAATTGTGTTTCCCATTACTTGCAACAGAAAAGCTTTTGAAACACTTGTATTATATTCACAATAAGAAGCTAACAATAAAAAATGTATGTGAAAACTCCGCTCCTCCCACAGGCTCAGGTCTCTTCCTCCACCTCCTACGGTCGTCCCAGACCCTACTGGTCCAGCGTGACAACTTTGTCAGTGAATGGCTCTAGTCCTTGTTGCGTGGATGTTCATCTGATGTTTAAATCAGGTTTCATATTGTCTTTCCAGTGAGTCAGAAGACTGCTTCAGAGTCGTCTCTCTCTCTCTTTGTCCTACTCACTTACTAGGTTGCCCAGGCTGGTCTTGAACTCTTAATCCTCCTGAGTATTTGGGACTACAGGCATGTACCACCATGCCCTGCCAGGGGATAGGGAGAAGGTCATGTCTTATCATTCTCATAAATCTTATAGGGTTATTCTTAGGTCTCACATCTATGAAAACACCTCAATTTAGATATTATCTGTCAAAGAAGCTAAACAAATAGTTGTACCTTGTAAACCAATTTGCCAATACACATGTCATAATGTCAGTAAAATTATTAAAATAGAAACAGGCAGGTGGCATGGTGGTTGAGGCGCTGGATTTCCACATGGCCTGCTGCAGTTCGAGTTCTGGATCTAGCAGCTTGCTTTCTCATTTCTCTCTCTCTCTCTGGTCAAATCTGAAAAATAATAATAAACAAAATTTAAAATAAAATAATCCTTTTTTAAAAATTATTAAAATATATACCAGTTTATGGGGCCAGCAGGTGGCATGGTGATCAGGGCAGCTGGACGCCCTCATGGCCGACTGCGATTTGAGTCCCAGACCTGGCGATTTGCTTTCTCGCTTTCCCTCTCTCTCTGACCAACTTAAAAAAAGTAAAATAAAGTAATGACAATGAATAAAATTAAATAAAATAATTATTAAAAAAATAGACACCAGTTTAATTTTGTTTAGTGTACAAGAACATCTAGAGTTTAAGATTGTCCTCTGAGACACGCTCAGGACCAGTAGATACCCAGTCATTGTGTTTTTCGAGCTCGAAAGAACCTAAGTGATCATTGGGTACCAACCTTTCACTTTCTATTTAAGAAACTGAGGCCCACACAGGCAGAGACTTGTCTAGGAGGCCCTGCCCATTGGTGGTAGAGAAAGGTCTCGAACCCAGGTCTTCTAGATGCCCAACAAATACTCATTATATGGACTAAAGCCTGACAAATAGAATCACCTACAAAGCACTGTGCAGCTCCACCTTGGAGGGTGCTCCATGCTTCAGTAAGAGTGGTGCAGCAAGTTCAAGGTTGCTAACTCATTTTTCAGCTTGTCTGTGGCCCTCTATGATATAGAGCACTGGCTGATGTAGGAAGGGATTTTTCTCCACCAGTCAGTCAGGTGGCTTCTTTCAGCCCCCGGAGTAGCTGTTAATCAGGTTTCAATAGACTTGAGCGTTTCACTCAGAACCTGTTGGCAATCCTGAAACCCTACCGATGCTGTCATCTCTGCAAAATGAGCTCCGGCTATGGCCCCATCCGTTTTCAGTTTTATTGAGGGATCCCTTCAGAACAGCTCCTGCTGCAGCATTAATACGCACCTCAGCAGGGACCCCCTTCCTTACCCCAAGCTGCTCTCTCAGGGTACGAAATGATGTGCTCTAGCTCACAGAGATTTAATGGCATCAAGGCAAGTTTTTAATGTGCTCTTCGTCTTAGGGCCAGTTCCGTCCTTCCCGTGCACAGAGCAGAGTCTATTTGGAACTAGCAATACTGTTCCCTAGGGCTGTCACACTCTGTCCCATTTTTTTCTTTACCACTTTGCAGAGGCTTCTCCTGCTCTGCTCCCTGGCTTTTATTAGACTTGTTGAGTCACTTCTGTGACACTCCCGCATCCTTTCATGCCAGACTTTTTCTCCAAGCAGATCTAACACAAATATTATCTAACACACCGAGCAACGACTGTGTGCCCAACTCTGATCTAAGCAGATTAGCTCACTCGAACTCAGGACTAGCTTAGGAGAGGTAATATTATTGGTCTTTCTCCACTGAGGATACTGAGGCTTCAGGGAGTAACTGGCACAAAATAACACCATTAAAGATATCGGGAAAAAACAAAAACAAAAACAAACAAAAATCCCAGGCACTGTGTACACATGCCAGGAACCTGGTGGACCGGAGGACTGAGGAAGGAATCACAGTATAACCAAGCCCTGTCGAGAATATTTTCTCCCTGTCATAAGTGTATGCATGCACATGTGCATGTGCAGTCTATCATGAATTATACATTTATATTAAGAAATATTGATGTTAGGGGACATGCAGATGGGATAGCGGTTACATTGCTGGACTCCTACATGGCCTACCATGGTTCGAGTCCCAAACCTGGAGGCTTGAAACACACTGGGCATATGTACGCCCCAAATCCTGAGAGGAGAATGGAGGAGAAGAGATTGCAGCATGGCCAAATCCCCGGGGAATATGATTTCTCACTTTCTGTTTCTCTCTGTCTCTTTCTTTTAGGCAAGTGCATGTGCCCTATAGCAAAAATCTCTCAAAAAAAGGAAAGGAAAAAAGAAATACAGATGTTAGAATATTTGAATCCGGGCAGTTAAATTGCGTGGTTAATATTTCTCTTTTTAAAGAATTATTTCATTCCATTTTATTTCTTCATTCATTTATTTTAATTTGACCAGAGAGAGAGGAAAGTGTGAAAGCAAGCCACCAGGTCTGGGACTCAAACTGTGGTTGGCCATATGGGAGTGTCCAGCGCCTTAACCAACATGCCACCTACTGGTCCCAAACACTCTTTAAAACGGTAATCTACTGGGACCAGCAGTTAGCGTAATGGCTATGTCACTGGACTCCCATGTAGTCAACCACGGTTTGAATCCCGAACTTGGCAGTTTAAAGTCATGCCGGGCGCATGTGCATGCGTGTCCAAGATCCTGAGAAGAGAATGGAGAAGGGATTGTGGAGTGGCCATCCCCCGGGGGGTGATTTCTCGCTTTCTGTCTCTCTGTCTTTCTACTGTCTCTAAGTTCATGAAATTGATTCCTTTGGAATCCGCTTAAGTCATTTCCACCCATGTACAAATGACCATCAACCCTACCTTGATAGCAGGGTAGTTTTATCCACTAGGAATTTACAGTGCTTCAAATGCAGCTTAAATGAAAAGTGTTTAAGATTGGGGCTGGCAGGTGGCATGGTGATTAAGGGCACTGGACTCCCACATGGCTGACCATGGTTGAAGTCCCGGACCTGGCTGCTTGCTTTCTCTCTGTTTCTCTCTGGTCAAATTTAAATAAGTAAATAAATAAAGTTAAATAAAATAATTCTTAACAAAATAAAAAGAAAAGCATTTAAGATCTAAATAATTTTTCTCCTCTACATATCACAAGAACATTGTAAAAGAGGAACATGAGGGATCCTGGTGATGTTGTAATTGTTCAGTATCTCACTTGTATTGGAGCCTAACACACATAATAAAATTGCAGAGAACTTGCACTTGCGTGCACACACACACACACACACACACACACACACGGAGTGGAAGTAACATGGGAAATCTGAACAAGATGGTGGATGGTATCAATGTCATTATCCCAGCTATGATATATCAGTTATGATATATGCTATAGTTTTGCAAAATGTTACCATTGGGGAAAGCTAGGAAAACATAGAGTGAGTCCTCTGTATTCTTAAATTTGCACGTGAATCTACCTTATAAAATTGTGGGAGTGGGGGGACAGCAGATGGCATAGTGGTTACATCACTGAATTCCCACATGGCTGACTATGGTTCAAATCCCAGACACAGAAGCTTGAAACTCATGCTGGGTGTGTGAACGTGCATGCCCAAAATCCTGAGAAGAGAATGGAGGGGAAGGGATTGAGGCGTGGCCGTGGCCCCTAGTGGGTGATTTCTTGCTTTCTGTCTTTATCTGTCTGGCAAGTGCAGGAGCCCTATAGCAAAAATCTCTATAAAAAAAATGAGAGGGGAAAAAACATTGCAAAATAAAAGTAGTACATGTTTAATTTAAATGCTTACAAAATGTTATGTCAATTGACTTAGTGTAATCAATTATTGTATCATTTTATATATATATATATATATAATATAAATGTGTATGTGTGTGTATATATATATACATTTATTTAAATAACAAGAAAAATGAATTAATTCTCAGAAAACTTATTGTTTTAAAAGTCCCGTTGGGGCCAGCAGGTGGTGTGCAGCTTAAAGCACTGGATCCATATAGTCAACTTCTTGTTTCATGTCCTGGACCTAGGGCTTTAAAGTCACACCAGGTACATGTGTGTGTGTGCCCAAAGTCCGAAGAGGAAAATGGAGGAGAAGGAATTACCGTGTGACCATTCCCCCCTGGGGAATGATTTCTCGTTTTCTCTCTCGCTCGCTCTGTTTCTCTCTCTTTCTCTCGCCCTATAACAAAAATAAAAATCAAAAAGAACCCATTGTGTGTTATTTTGGATGTAAATACATTGTAATGTGTTGGGTATAGTGTAAGTGAAGCCTTCAAAAGTAAGACTGTGTAGGGTGAAATGACTCCACTTTGCCAGCCAGTCCTCTCTTGCATGCTGGTTTAAATAAAATAAGTGCACTAGAAACAAACTCAAAATTTACCATCTTAGAGACTGAGCTCCTCCCATCTACCAAATCACTTTCTTTCTGCATCTTCTAAACTGCTAATGATCTCCAAATGGCACAACTTTTCTGAAAGTAACTTTGGCAACATGTATCAAAAGTCTTAAACTTTTTGTACCTTTTGACCCAGAACGTGGTAGTTCTTA
>NW_006159690.1:2397829-2439196 GCF_000334495.1 Tupaia belangeri chinensis
CTAGTGATCTCAGAGTAGTGAAGTTGGAGTGATTTTTAAATTATGTTCTTTATATTTTTCTGTAATTCTTAGTACCTAATAATTGGGGAGAAAGTTGCCTAAGAATGACAGACAGTTCAATGATTCAAGCCATGAAAGGACTCCTTAATCCTAAACCATTTTTAAATCTAATACATAAAAATCATAAAAGATGCAACATTTGTGTTAGATATTACCATAAGAAGTCTGAAGGTAAAAGAAGCGTAGTACTGGCTTAAGGATATAGATCCATGGA
The DNA here is from genome assembly GCF_000334495.1 of Tupaia belangeri chinensis. Classification (NCBI taxonomy): domain Eukaryota; kingdom Metazoa; phylum Chordata; class Mammalia; order Scandentia; family Tupaiidae; genus Tupaia; species Tupaia belangeri. The sequence goes on from NW_006159690.1 coordinate 2,398,104, forward strand.
ATAGAATTAAAAGTCCAAAAATCATTCTATACCTCTATTGTCCATTGGTTTTTGACAATGGTACCAAACCAATTCAATGCAAAAAGAATAGTCTTTTGAACAAATAATGGGAGAGAACTGGGTGTTCACATGGAAATGGATGAATTTGGTCTCCTATCCCACATCACATACAAAAAATTAACTCAAAATAAAACATAAGAACTATAAAACTCTCAAGAGGAACATAAGTATAAATTTTTGTGACCTTGAATTAGGCAGTAGTTTCTAAAATATGACAACAAAAGCACTAACAATAAAAGGGAAAAAATTAAATAATTGGACTTTATCAAATGAAAGTTTGATGGGATCAAAGTTCATCAAATTAAACCTTTGATTCCATCAAGTAAACAAAAAGACAATTCACAGAATGTGAGGAAAAGTTTGCAAATTATCTATCTGATAAGGGACTAGTATTCAGAATATAAAATAAATTATTACTCAAGAATCAGAAGGCAAATAACCCTAGCCATCTTTTGATGGACAAAGGATTTGAATAGACAGTCCTCCAAATATGAAGTGTAATGGCCAATAGACTGTATGAAAATATGCCCAGCTTCAAGGGAAATTCAAATTAAAACCAGAAATGAGGTAGGTACTACTTCACACCCACCAGAATGGAAAGAAATGGGAACCCACATCCATTCCTGGTGAGAATGGTGCAGCTGCTGTGGAAAACAGTTTGATGACTCCTTCAAGAATTATACATAGAGGGGACCAGCATTTAGCGTAATGGCTATGTCGCTGGACTCCCATGTAGTTGACCACAGTTTGAGTCCCGGACCCAGCGGCTTAAACTCATGCTGGGTGCATGTGCGTGCATACCCAAGATCCCAAGAGGAGAATGGAGGAGAAGGGATTGGGGCATGGCCATCCCCCCTGGGGGGTGATTTCTTGCTTTCTATCTCTCTGTCTCTCTCTGTCTTTCTGGTAAGTGCACGTGCCCTGTAGCGAAAACCTCTCCATAAAAAAAAGGAATTATACATAGAGTTACCATATGGCCTAGCAATTCTACTCCTAGGTAAATGCCTAAGAAATGGAAAATAAATGGTAACAAAAAAGAACTTGTCCATGAATACTCACAGTGACATTATTATAACAGCCAAAGAATAGAAATAAACCAAATGAATGGATAAAACGTGATGAATCAACACAATGAAATATTATTCAGCCATATGAAGAAATAAAGTATTGGCCCAGCCTCCGTGGTACAGTTGGTAGGGTACCGGGCTGCAGAACTGGGAGCCACATGCTGACTGTGGTTCAAGTCTCCAGCTCATTTGGCCTGAAAACATGTGTCCCCAAGATTGTCGCAGGCTGGAGGACTGGAGAAAGGGGATGGTGACATGACTAAGCCCTATGGAGAGCGCTTTACTCTCTCACCCTCTCTCTCTCACACACACACATGCTCTCTACAATGAATTTTTAAAAATTATACAAAAAAGAAAATATTAATTACAATATGAATTAGCTTTGAAGTACGGTTAAGTGACAGGAGCCAGACACAAAGACCACATAGTGCAAGATTCCATTTATAAGAAACGCTCAGAATAGGCAAATCTATAATGATAGAGCTTCTTTTTGCAAGTGACAGAAACGTTCTGGAATTAGCGATGGTTTTAACAACCTTGCGAATATACTAAAAGCCATTGAAGAGTCCTCTTTAAAATGGTAGATTCCGTGTTATGTAAATTATATCTAAAAGTAAATAAAGAAAGTCTGGAGCACTGTGCTAGCTAGCTGGACCAGAACTCAACAGGATCCTCCTGGCAGGCAGTTAGCTCGGAAGCTGCTGTTCCAACCATCCAGAGCCTAGAGCAGAGGCTCAGAAGGCCTGGAACAAGGTGCATGGGGAAGCCAGTAGGCCTACCTGCTAAGTCAGGCACCTGGGGAAGACGGAGGACGGTCCACTTGCGCATGCTCGGAGTTCCCTTACCGCAGCAGAGTTCCCCACATGCATTAAGCTTCCCTCTCTGGCATTATTTGCCTCGTTGAAGAGGAAGCTCAGACCTTGGGTCCTTCTCCTTGGGCACCCACCAGCCATTGATATCCACTTATGCAATGCTTCTCTCTGTAATTACCATTTAAATACTAATAGAAACAGAAGTTTTAAAGATTTCATTTTAAAATTTAGCCAATAAAGTTAAGTGTTTCTCAGGAAAATCAGCATTGCAGGGCTGTCCTCCTTCCCTCCGCCACAGTTTTTGTCAATATTTTATCTTCATTAAAGAGGCTAAAGATTTTCATATTTCCCAGCTGAGCCAACTCACTGGGCACAGTCTCCCTCTTCCCTTGACTGTGGCTTCTGCTTGGTTCTTTTGCTGGGAACTCTAGGCGAGGGAAGCTGGAACCCAAGCTGAAGCTTTCCCTGCAATGGGTTAAGGATCACCTGTGTTACTAATAATTGTTGTCTTTGGTAACTTCAACTTGAACAGTAACAAAAGGTATAAATCACCCCCAAGGCTCTCAATTACTCCCATTAACAGTTGCTTTGTTATCCCGGATGTGGAGCAGTTTCACTGCTCTGTGAGTACACACAGTGAGTGCAGAGGTACAAGCCTGGCTTGGAGCCAGGAGTTAAAATAAGTTATGCTAAACGGATGGCTCAATTGTTCCCCTGGACTCTCTCTAGATTTGGGGGAATGTGGGCCTAAGCGAATGCTATAGGAGTCTGGGGTCTGCATCTCCTAGAACTTCCTGGGGGGTGTTACACTGCCTCTTGCCATGGTTATTTCACTTACCGAATCTTTTTTGCTTCTAGTGTCAATGCTTTCTTCCTCCCTCCCTCTCCTTACCTCACCCTGTGCCACTACAAGTCTTTCTTCCACGCATTTTGTAACTGGAAAAAAACGAGAGTTATACCATTCAAGAGGAAAACCCCAAAAAGAAGGAAAGCCCTCAGCTGGGCCTCAGGAACTGAATTTGGAGTTTTTTTGACTCTTGGCTTCAAAGATCTGTCACTGTGCCCAGGTCACTTACACAGTTAAATCTCAACTCCTCAGTGAGGGACTGAGGAAGTTCAGAGTGATGTGGTTCTACCCTCCCTTCGAGCCCCTATCCAGCTCCCACCATGAGCTGTGATCCTCGAGAGCATAGGATTTGGAGACAGAAAGCCCCGGGGTCTGAGCCAGGGTGCTCATGCCCCAGTCCTTATCGTGTGACCCTGGACAAGGTGTAAACACACAAGGAGCCTTGGATGTTCCACAGGTACCAGCCTCATAGTTCAGGAGAGTTAAAATAGATGATACAGTGTTAACACAGCCAATGCACACAGTCCCGAATAAATGAGAGCTGCCCCCTGGCCGTGGTGACAATCTGAGAAGTGTGCCGTTCGTGTTTATACCTCCTGCCCCTTTTTGATTTGGGAACTCTATGGAACTCCTACCTACTCACCTGTCAGAATGCTAATGTAATTACTCTTGACTTTTAGGTTAAACACCCCAACCCTCTCCACCAGCACCAGCACTCTGCCCCCATCGTCATGAGCCCCTCTGTCCTCTCCAGCCAGACCCTCAGAGCTGGGTGAGCCTTTAAAATGGGTCTCGCTTCATTCTGCCTTGAATTCTGTCTCAAACATTGGATTCTAGCTTTTGGAGGACAGGAGTTGTATACTGTATTTTGTGGAGTAAATAAATAAATTTAAAAAAAGTAAATGAAGACATACGTAATTCAAGTCAGCACAGATCATTTAGAAATAATGAAGCTTTTCAATTATCTGCAGTACCAAGAGTCTTGGTGCTGTTACTATTCAAAAGTACTTCAAGGACTTTCAAAAATTCACTCGGTAACAAAACGTATGCTCCTTTTCCCCTACTTCATGACCTCTTTGTAATTCTCTTTTTATTGGTTCATCTAAACCTGGATCACATGGTCACCTCTGCATCAGGAGCCAACTTGATCCCTGAGATCAAGGACTCTTCTTCTGACACGTGAAAAAACACCCAGGTGTAGGAGCCAGCAGGTGGCAAGGTGGTTAAGGGTTCTGGACTCCCACATGGATGGACGCCATTCAGGTACCAGACTTGGCAGCTTCCTTTCTCTCTCTCTGGGGAGTGCATGTGCCTTCCAGTAAACTGGAAAAAAAAATGACAATGATAATGAATAAAATTAAATAGATAATTCTTTAAATAAAATTCAGGTCTATTAGATCAAATAAAAGTACTAGAATCTCTGTTGCTGTCTCTGTCTCCTTTTCTCTCTCTCTCCAAACGTCCTGTCTCCTTTTCTCTCTCTCTCCAAACATGTATATAAAAAGGCAGTCATCGAAAAAATATTTATAAGCATACTTTATGGGAACCAGCAGTTAGCGTAATGGCTATGTCGCTGGACTCCCACGTAGTTGACCACAGTTCGCATCCCAGACCCAGTGGCTTAAAACTCATGCTGGGCGCGTGTGCATGCGTGCCCAAGATCCCAGAGGAGAATGGAGGAGAAGAGATTGCAGCGTGACCATCCTCCCTGGGGGGTGATTTCTCGCTTTCTGTCTCTATGTCTCTCTGTCTGGCGAGCACATGCACCCTATAGCGAAAACCTCTCAAAAAAAAAAAAAAAAACAAAAATTATAAGCATACTTTATTTAAATAAATTATTGAGAGGACATGGAGAATTCATTGTTTTTACTTAGAAGACTGTGTAAATAGTTATCTGTCAAATCTGTATGTGCTGCTCGCCACTATTCCCTTATTGGAAACATCAGGATTTCCACATCACAGTTCCTGAAAGAACTTTTAAGTCTCCAAATTCTGGTTCTCCTTTGGATTGCTTCTCTTGATTCCACCAGACTTTATTAATGGTTCGCTTCATATCATCATCTTTATCTTCATAAATTTTCTTTAGAACGTTCACCAGTCCCTCACTGGTGAAGATGCTTCAGTGTTGTATGAAGATTTTTCTTTCTCTTTGCACTCTTTTCAACCTGAGTCAAGTAGTTCCATTGTGTGTTTTCTGCATTCTTTCTAATAATATGAGAATTGTCTCGGTCTTAACTTTTTTGGAACTCCTTTCCACGAAGATGGGCTTCAAAAGAGCGTTCACAATCATGGAGTAACTCTTGCCATTTAAGTTCTTTACCAAAAAAGCAAATGACCTACCTCTCTGTGAAATGCTCCTGTATGTTCTCAGTGGCAATTTGATGAACACCAGGTAAAGTAATTAGATTTTCACAAACCTATCTGATCCTATCCATAATTGCTGATTTTCACTGTATAGCCTGTCGTCATGGAAGCAACTGCAGCAGCTTACTTTTCATTGTCAAGAGGTATCTTGAGGGTACAGTGCAGGTTCTTTATTTTTTTCTGTGATTTCTGTTGTATCTTGTTCTTGATTTCTGTCTCGATCTTGGATTTTTATTGGAAACATCAGGATTTCCACATCACAGTTCCTGAAAGAACTTTTAAGTCTCCAAATTCTGGTTCTCCTTTGGATTGCTTCTCTTGATTCCACCAGACTTTATTAATGGTTCGCTTCATATCATCATCTTTATCTTCATAAATTTTCTTTAGAACGTTCACCAGTCCCTCACTGGTGAAGATGCTTCAGTGTTGTATGAAGATTTTTCTTTCTCTTTGCACTCTTTTCAACCTGAGTCAAGTAGTTCCATTGTGTGTTTTCTGCATTCTTTCTAATAATATGAGAATTGTCTCGGTCTTAACTTTTTTGGAACTCCTTTCCACGAAGATGGGCTTCAAAAGAGCGTTCACAATCATGGAGTAACTCTTGCCATTTAAGTTCTTTACCAAAAAAGCAAATGACCTACCTCTCTGTGAAATGCTCCTGTATGTTCTCAGTGGCAATTTGATGAACACCAGGTAAAGTAATTAGATTTTCACAAACCTATCTGATCCTATCCATAATTGCTGATTTTCACTGTATAGCCTGTCGTCATGGAAGCAACTGCAGCAGCTTACTTTTCATTGTCAAGAGGTATCTTGAGGGTACAGTGCAGGTTCTTTATTTTTTTCTGTGATTTCTGTTGTATCTTGTTCTTGATTTCTGTCTCGATCTTGGATTTTTCAGCTGTAAGAGCATCACGTACTCTTTTCCCAGTGTCCTTTTCCAGTAACACCTTAACTTCTTCTAGATCTTTCTACAGCTCTCCTAGAGATGAGGCCATGGCCTTGCTGAGCACTGAGGGCCTGAGCTGCAGCCACACAGGAAAGGAGAGGCCGCACAGAGCACGTTCCTTTGAGCTCAGAGCTGCAGCCTGGCTCAGAGTCATCAAAATCTTAATGGTGTTTATCTCTGGATAGTGAAAACTTGGATGATGAGAACTTTCTGTGTTTTATCCCCTCCTGTAATTTGCAAGGTCTCTACAATAAATATTATTATTGTAATTAGGAAAAAGGTTAATAAAGAATCCTGGGCTGGCCCTACGGCATAGTAGATCCCATGTAGCTGAACATGGTTCTGACCCCAGTCCCAGTGGATTGAAAAATACATTGGGCACATGTGTGTGCAAGTTCCAGATTTCAGCAAGATAGAGAAACAGAGGAGAAGGAATTCCAGCATGACCAACCATGTTTTCTCCCCCACCTCCCATTTCCTGGCAAACACAAATACCCTTTGGCAGAAAAAAAAAAAAAGTCCTATGGGAGAAAAACAAAACCTCCTTAGACAGAAATCCATGCTGATGTCATAAACCCAAGTTCCTTAGAACAGTTCTGATTTCAAATACTTAATGAGACACCAAAGTAAATTCTTCTCACCTGTCTAAGTGAGACGTTCCTTAGCAAATCTGATTCATCTAGAAAAGCATTCATGGAGCCGGAGTCTGCCACAGTCCGAGTTTACAGAAGACACTCTCACCTCTTCAGTTCTACGCCTGCTATGGCTCCCAGTGCTCTGAGAACACTGAGCTAGGCCACAGCGGGGCGTCACTGGACAGTGGCAACGAGCAGGACTCAAGTTCCTCTCTTCATCATCCTCACTGTTACTACCGCCAGCAGTTACAGAACTCTTGCTTCTTGCCAGCAATAACGCTAATTGCCTACATTATCTCACTCAACCACACAATAACGGACAGAAACTAGTATCCCCTCACCCACCACTTAACAAAAAGTTAGCAGAAGCTTAAAAATGGTTTCATCGGGGCCAGTAGGTGGTGCGGTGGTGAAGGCGCAGGATGGCCACTTGGAGTTCCCAGCCTGTCTTCTCACTTTCTCTCTTTTTCTGCCTCTCTCTGGTGAGTGCACGTGTCTTATGTCAAGTTAAAAAAATGATAATAAATAAAATTAAATAAGCAATTCTTTAAAAAATGGTATCGTCAGAGAAAACATTCACATTCACTTCTCCATATTCTACTTCAAAGCAATTCATGTGAGAAAGAGATAGACAACTGGGTTAAGACTCTCACACATGGGGAACCAGCAGTTAGCGTAATGGCTATGTCGCTGGACTCCCACGTAGTCGACCGCGGTTCGTGTCCCGGACCCGGTGGCTTAAATCTCACGCCGGGCGCGTGTGCGTGCGTGCCCAAGATCCCGAGAGGAGAATGGAGGAGAAGGGATGGCGGCGTGACCATCCCCCCTGGAGGGTGATTTCTCGCTTTCTGTCTCTATGTCTCTCTCTGTCTGTCTGGCGAGCGCACGTGCCCTACAGTGAAAATCTCTCCAAAAAAAAAAAAAAAAGACTCTCACACATGGAAACAAACTCTGAAAACATATAGCAATTAAATAACATTAAAGGAGCCAGAGTAGAGAGGCCCACCAAGTTGAAGTAAGTCAAAAAGAGCTGAAATATTTATGTGAGGACCACAGCCCAGAAATGAGAACCCAGTCAGACTGACAGAGGGCAGGAAGACCACAGGAAAATGAGGTCTGTATTTGACCTCATCTACCGACTTGAAGGTCAATATTTCCAAAATGGCCCAGCCATGGGGTGGGGTGTCACCATATGATGCTGGAGCCACACGAGGGCCTAGCTTTGGCTCCTGGGTCAACCCAAACACCTTGGGTATTCCCATCTATGATCCTGGCTGGTTGGGATGCTGGAAAGAGGGTGATGGCGGGAACCAGCAGTTAGCGTAATAGCTATGTCGCTGGACTCCCACGTAGTTGACTGCGGTTCGCATCCCGGACCCGGTGGCTTAGAACTCATGCTGGGCGCGTGTGCCCAAGATCCCGAGAGGAGAATGGAGGAGAAGGAATTGCAGCGTGACCATCACCCCTGGGGGGTGATTCCTCGCTTTCTGTCTCTATGTCTCTCTCTATCTGGCAAGCGCACGCGCCCTATAGCAAAAACCTCTCCAAAAAAAAAAAAAAAAAAGAAAGAAAAGAAAGAGGGTGATGGCATGGCAGAACTTATTAGAGTGATTCTCTTTTTCATGACATAAATTGATAAACTTTAAAAGAAAAGATTATTTAATTTTATTAATTATTCTTATTATTCAGTATGACCAGAGAGAGACAGAGAAACAGAAAGCATGAGAAAGCAAGCTGTCAGGTCTGGGACATGAACCATGGGCAGCCATGTGGGAGTCCAGTGCCCTAACCATCACACTACCTCCTGGCTGCAGTGAATAAACTTTTTTAAAAATTACAAAATACATAACCTGATTGGAACGTGGGAATGATCCAGTGCATGCTGAGTAGAGAGACAGTTCCTGACTGGTGGTGAGGACCTTGAGTTTGTATGTCGTCCCAATTATTCAATAGTTATCTTCCAATGATTCGATTATTTTTTAAAGGGATAGCCTGCATGAGATCTCTTGTGCCCCTTTAATAGGCTTTGTTTTTGTTGCTGTGTAGTTTTATTTCATTGCTAGGGTTAAGGTGAAACTGTAATTCAGTTTAAATGTTATATGTTGCAGGCAAGCTGCTTACAATATATGGTCTCAGGAATTTTGGGAAACTTGTCTTTAGGGGTTATTGGCACAAAATAATGGCCTAGAGTTTGGTCCTCTGGGCATAAAAGACAAATAAAGCTTCTGTGGCTTGACAACTTATAAAAGTTAACTCTGCCACAAAGCATGTTAGAAGGAAAAAGGCTCTGAAATCTTTTCCCTAACTCTCAAATAGAAAACAGAAGAAAGCTGTCATAATCCAGAAAATGAAAGTCTGGTATCTGGAAAAGTTCAAGGTTTCTTCTTTTTTTAAGAATCGTTTAATTTAATTTAATTTATTATCATCATCATTTGTTTCATTTGACCAGAGAGAGAGAGAGAGAAAGGGAAAGTAGGAAAGCAAGCTTCTGGGTCCAGGACTCAAACTATAGTTGGCCTTGTGGGAGTCCAGCACCTTAACCACCATGCCGCCCCCTGCTGGCCTCAAGTTTGAGACATCTAAAGAAAAGAAAGTGACTACAGACTGGGAGAAAATGTTTGCAAAAGACATATCTGATAAAATACTGTTATCCAATGTAAACAAAGAGCTCTTAAAACTTGAAAATAAGAAAACCAACAACCCAATTAGGAAATGGGCCAAAGACCTAAACAGACACTTCAAGAAAGAAGATATAGGGATGGCAAATAAGTACATGAAAAGACATTCAACATAATGTGTCATTAGAGAATTTCAACCTAAAACAGCAATGAGATACTGCACACACCTCTTAGGATGGCCAAAATGCAAAATACTAACAGTACCAAATGCTGGCAAGAACGTGAAGCAACAGGAGCTTCGATCATTGCTGGTAGGAACACCAGATTGATGGCATGGCAGAACTTATTAGAGTGATTCTCTTTTTCATGACATAAATTGATAAACTTTAAAAGAAAAGATTATTTAATTTTATTAATTATTCTTATTATTCAGTATGACCAGAGAGAGACAGAGAAACAGAAAGCATGAGAAAGCAAGCTGTCAGGTCTGGGACATGAACCATGGGCAGCCATGTGGGAGTCCAGTGCCCTAACCATCACACTACCTCCTGGCTGCAGTGAATAAACTTTTTTAAAAATTACAAAATACATAACCTGATTGGAACGTGGGAATGATCCAGTGCATGCTGAGTAGAGAGACAGTTCCTGACTGGTGGTGAGGACCTTGAGTTTGTATGTCGTCCCAATTATTCAATAGTTATCTTCCAATGATTCGATTATTTTTTAAAGGGATAGCCTGCATGAGATCTCTTGTGCCCCTTTAATAGGCTTTGTTTTTGTTGCTGTGTAGTTTTATTTCATTGCTAGGGTTAAGGTGAAACTGTAATTCAGTTTAAATGTTATATGTTGCAGGCAAGCTGCTTACAATATATGGTCTCAGGAATTTTGGGAAACTTGTCTTTAGGGGTTATTGGCACAAAATAATGGCCTAGAGTTTGGTCCTCTGGGCATAAAAGACAAATAAAGCTTCTGTGGCTTGACAACTTATAAAAGTTAACTCTGCCACAAAGCATGTTAGAAGGAAAAAGGCTCTGAAATCTTTTCCCTAACTCTCAAATAGAAAACAGAAGAAAGCTGTCATAATCCAGAAAATGAAAGTCTGGTATCTGGAAAAGTTCAAGGTTTCTTCTTTTTTTAAGAATCGTTTAATTTAATTTAATTTATTATCATCATCATTTGTTTCATTTGACCAGAGAGAGAGAGAGAGAAAGGGAAAGTAGGAAAGCAAGCTTCTGGGTCCAGGACTCAAACTATAGTTGGCCTTGTGGGAGTCCAGCACCTTAACCACCATGCCGCCCCCTGCTGGCCTCAAGTTTGAGACATCTAAAGAAAAGAAAGTGACTACAGACTGGGAGAAAATGTTTGCAAAAGACATATCTGATAAAATACTGTTATCCAATGTAAACAAAGAGCTCTTAAAACTTGAAAATAAGAAAACCAACAACCCAATTAGGAAATGGGCCAAAGACCTAAACAGACACTTCAAGAAAGAAGATATAGGGATGGCAAATAAGTACATGAAAAGACATTCAACATAATGTGTCATTAGAGAATTTCAACCTAAAACAGCAATGAGATACTGCACACACCTCTTAGGATGGCCAAAATGCAAAATACTAACAGTACCAAATGCTGGCAAGAACGTGAAGCAACAGGAGCTTCGATCATTGCTGGTAGGAACACCAGATTATCTGGAAGTCTCTGACAAACTAAACATAATCTTTTTTTTTTTTTTTTTGAGAGGTTTTTGCTATAGGTCATGTGCACTTGCCAGAAAATCAGAGAGAGACAGAGAAACAGAAAGTGAGAAACCACCTCCCAGGAGAGATGGCCACACCGCAATTCCTTTTCCTTCATTCTCCTCTCAGGATCTTGGCACACACACACGCATGCCCGGCATGAGTTTAAGCCACCGGGTCCAGAACCTGAACCACGGTCAACTACATTGGAGTCCAGTGACATAGCCATTAGGCCAACTGCTGGTCCCACAAACTAAACATATTCTTAACAGTTGACCAATCAATTGTGCTTCTAAAAACCTTGCACCTGGATGTTTATGGCAGTTTTATTCATAAATGCCAAAACTGAAAAAAACAACAAAGATGCCCTTCAGTAGGTGAATGGATAAATAAACTGTATTAATGTTGTCAATGAATATTATTCTGCCCTGGAAAGAAATCAGCTACCGAGCCATGAAAAGAGATAGGAAACCTAGAATGCTTATTGTTAAAGTGAAGGAAGCCAATCTGAGAAGGCTATATGTTGTGTGATTTCAACCATGTCACATTCTGGAAAAGGCAAAACTGTGGAGATAGTGAGAAGATCAGTAGTTGCCAAGGGTCAGGTGAGAGAAAGGGAAGAACAGGCAAAGCACAGAGGATTTTTAGGGCAGCAAAACTCTTCTGTTTGAGGCTATGATGGTAGGTACATGTCATTACACATTCTCAAAACCCACAGAATGGACAACACCAAGAGTGAACTCTAAACTACGGACTTTGGATGATGATGTGTCATTACAGGTTGTTGATTGTAACAACTGTACCGCTCTGGTGGAAGATGTTCATAATGATGGAAAGTTGTGTGTGTATGTGTTTGTGTGTATAACCATTATCACTCTCTTCTTTTATATAAGTCTAATTAGAGGCAAAATCGTAAAATTGTATTAAGCTGGTGGCAGGTGGCTAAGGTGGCATGGTGGCTAAAGTGTTGGACTTCCACATGGCTGACTGTGGTTCGAATCCCAGACCTGGTAGCTTGCTTTCTTACTCTCTCTCTCTCTCTCATCTCTGGTCAAATTGAATAATTAATAAATAAAACTAAATAAAATTTTAAACATTGTATTATGCGTGAAGGAAGCCAATCTGAGAAGGCTATATGTTGTGTGATTTCAACCATGTCACATTCTGGAAAAGGCAAAACTGTGGAGATAGTGAGAAGATCAGTAGTTGCCAAGGGTCAGGTGAGAGAAAGGGAAGAACAGGCAAAGCACAGAGGATTTTTAGGGCAGCAAAACTCTTCTGTTTGAGGCTATGATGGTAGGTACATGTCATTACACATTCTCAAAACCCACAGAATGGACAACACCAAGAGTGAACTCTAAACTACGGACTTTGGATGATGATGTGTCATTACAGGTTGTTGATTGTAACAACTGTACCGCTCTGGTGGAAGATGTTCATAATGATGGAAAGTTGTGTGTGTATGTGTTTGTGTGTATAACCATTATCACTCTCTTCTTTTATATAAGTCTAATTAGAGGCAAAATCGTAAAATTGTATTAAGCTGGTGGCAGGTGGCTAAGGTGGCATGGTGGCTAAAGTGTTGGACTTCCACATGGCTGACTGTGGTTCGAATCCCAGACCTGGTAGCTTGCTTTCTTACTCTCTCTCTCTCTCATCTCTGGTCAAATTGAATAATTAATAAATAAAACTAAATAAAATTTTAAACATTGTATTATGCTTATCTGGGGTTGTCCCAGGCTCTGCTTTAAGCCCTCATTTCCCAAGCTGGAGTGCCACATACTAATCCTGGTGCTGAAATCTAAGGGATAGTGGTGAACTGGTTCCCACCTTCACAAACTTTACAATTCAAAGCAGAAGGGAAGCATTAAATGAGTAATTACAGTAACTACACAGATAATTGATTGCAATGTGATAAGTGACCTGAAAAGTATATAATGAGATCAAATCAAGTCAAGGAGGTCAGGGAAGGCTTCCTTGAGGAAGAAATTTAACCTGCAACATTCAGTTTGAATAGGAGGAGTGAGGCAGGGCCAGGTATTTCAAGTAGTGGGTTGAGTTTAATGAAGAGATGTCCAGCACAGGAAATATGTGAGAAGGCTCTGGGGCAGAGACCTGGGACAGATGGAAGGCACTGGAGGGCCCAGGTGACTGTAGTACAAAGAACAGAGGAGTACCAGGAAGAGATGGGGCTGGAGAGGTGGGCTGGGGAGAGATGGTATTCAAACTCTCCTGAAAGCAGGGCCTGACCACTGAAGGACACGTAGAAGAATGATAGCGTCTCATCTCTCGTTTAATTTCTAGGGCCTAGTTCAGAGCCACCATGGTTGAAAAACCCTGAATAGCTCAGTAAACATTTGGAAAGGGTAAGATGAAGGCAAAAAGAGAGAGAGGTGGGCAAACTCAAACACTCAACTCACTCCAGTACGTAATCACTGGAACTGCAGGAGCCGGCCAATGGCATAGCAGTAGCACAATTCTCTGTGACTCTGGACCCACATGAGTACACACATACTGTACACAGTATGCAGGTGTCTGGGATCCTACCTGGCTGAGGCAGAAGGCAGATCATGTTGTAAAGATTTTATAGAGGGATGGCTGTGTCTCTCCTTCTTTCTCTTTCTCATGACATAAATAAATAAAACAAGTTTTTAGAGAGAGATTTTTTGCTATAGGGCACATATGCTCGCCAAGAGAGATGGAGACAGAAACATACACAGAGAGAGAAAGTGAGAAATCACGCCCCAGGGAGGATGGCCATACCACAATCCCTTCTCGTCCATTCTCCTCTCAGGATTTTGGGCACACACACACACACACACACACATTTCGTGTGAGTTTTAAGCCGCCAAGTCCAGAACTCAACCACAGTTGACTACATGGGAGTCCAGCAATGTAACCATTCTGCCATCAGCTGCTCCCAATAAAACAATTTTAAAAATATGGAATTCTAGGGGGCTGGTAGGTGGCATGGTAGTTAAGGGCACTGGACTCCCACATGGTCGACCACAATTTGAGTCCTGGATCTGGTGACCTGCTTTCTCACTTTCCCTCTCTCTCTCTCTTACTCTGTCTCTCTCTGGTGAGATTAAAGTAAATAAATAAAGTTAATAAAACAATTATTAAAAACATTTTTTAGGGACCAGCAGTTAGTGTAATGGCTAGGTCGCTGGACTCCCATGTAGTTGACCACAGTTTGAGTCCTGGACCCGGTGGCTTAAACTCATGCTGGATGCATGTGTGGGCATGCCCAAGATCCCAAGAGGAGAATGGAGGAGAAGGGATTGCGGTGTGACCATCCCTTGGAGGGGGGGAAGGGTGATTTCTCGCTTTCTGTCTCTCTGTTTTTCTCTGGCTTTCTGGTGAGTGCATGTGCCCTATAGTAAAAACCTCTCAAAAAAAATTTTTTTTAATGGAATTCTAGTTGTCCACCATTGGTAAGGCACCCACTCAAATAATTTATTTTCTGGATGAGATCATCACTGAGATTGTTATCATCATCCATTCTTAGTTAAAAAATCATTTCTCCTAAAAAACTTCAAGTATATATTATTATAAAATTTTATTACAATTTCAAATCATTCAAACAATTTCAAAACATTCTCTACTTCCTGCGTTTGAGATTTGGGGATCACTTTTCTTTCCATGTTGGCCGTCTCTGAAAATTTATGTGTATCTCCTGATGAGAGAATAAAACTCAACAGCAACTTTACTGCTAATGATAGGAGATATTGGTTTTTATTTGTAGCCATTGCTCTTTAATGACCTAAATAGCTTTAGCACTTTTCTTAGCCTAGACAAAGGGATATTGATTTTTCCTTTTTTTCCTCCTTGCTAGTGAAATCTTTTTGCTAAAGGACTGTTTCAGCTAACATGACTACTTGGCATCTTTTCCCCCATGGTTCAGCTGGGGTCCTATATGAACAGATAGAAATTCTAAAAATGAAGACTTTTCCTTGCTACAATGCTATCCCCAAAATAATTTACTTCTGTTGAGAGTCTAAGAGAAGTCCTTTTCTACTGTTTTGTGGACCGTCCTCTTGGATAGGTGGAAAATATGATCAAGTCTCATTTAACTAAGAAAAAAAAAAACTTTCTCAAATTAGAAGACTTTGGAGGCAGTTAGAGGAGGTGACCATGTTCACAAATTGAATATAGGAGATGATTAGAATATAGATGTTTCTTAGGACCCTGGGCAAATATTGAAAAAAGAGAAAAAAGGAGACAGGACAGCAATGGACTAGACTTTGAGTCCCCGGCAGCACTGAGAGGGGCTCCCCATTGCAGGTTGACAGCGTTTCCTCTTCTCTTCCCAGAACTCAGGGTAGATGCTTGGTAAATGTGTGTTGAATAGATCAGACAGAAGGATGGGTAGATAAACGGTAAAGAAACAAAACAAAACCAATACATTTTGGCTGCTACTGGCAAGGGAACAAATAATCACCATGCCGAAACTACTTGATCATTATGCTAGGGTGTAGTCAGCAGGTGCACCTGTGTATAACCGGGCCGGGCTGTGGGTGGAGGTCAGGAGTTGGCAAATGATAGCAGTGAGCCAGTCACTTGCTTTGTGAGTGAGCGTGTTTTAGAGCACAGCCATGCACATTTCACTTATGTGTTGGCTATGGTGACTTTCTGCTATGGTGACAGAGTTCAGTAGCTACTGAATCAAAAGAGTTCAGTAGCTACTGTATCAAAGATCACATGACTACAGGGTTGAACTAATTGCTCCCTGGGTTTTTTTCCACAAAATCTGTACATGCCTGCTTTAGGTCAGAGGCAAGAAAATAATCAAATCCAAGATAGGCAGGCAAGATGTGGAGCAACAGAGTGTCTCAAGAAAGCCAAAAGTGGGACCAGCAGTTAGCATAATGGCTACGTCGCTGGACTCCCACGTAGTCGACTGAGGTTCGAGTCCCAGACCCAGTGGCTTAAACTCACGCCGGGCGCATGTGTGTACATGCCCAAGATCCCGAGAAGAGAATAGAGAAGAAAGGGATTGCAGTGTGGCCATCCCCCCTGGGGGGTGATTTCTCGCTTTCTGTCTCTCTGTCTCTCTCTGTCTGTCTGGCAAGCGCACATGCCCTATAGCAAAAACCTCTCCAAAAAAAAAAAAAAAGAAAAGAAAGAAAGTGTGATGTTGAGTGACCAGCAGATAGCATAAAGGTTACATTACTGGACTCCCACATAGCTGACCATGGTTCAAATCCCACCTTGAAACTCATGCTGGGCACATGTGCATACATGTCCAAAATCCCAAGAGGAGAATGGAAGAGAAGGGATTGTGGCATGACCATCCCTCCTGGAGCATGATTTCTCTCTTTTTGTCTCTGTCTCTCTCTGTCTTTCTGGCAAGTACATGTGCCCTATAGCAAAAATCTCTCTCTAAAAAAAAAAGCATGATGCACAATCTCAGACGCAGGAAATGTTAACACTGGAAGGGCTTCCGAGTTCAGTGGAACAATTTCTTTAGCTATAGAAGAAAAGACTTTGGCTCAGAGTGGGAAAACAACTTGCTCGATGTCCTGTGTTGGTTATTAGAAGCACCACGTCTAGCAGAGACCAGGTGGGCCAGTAGCCGTGGACTGTAACCAGATGTTGCCAGAAGCTCAAGGCGGGTCTTATCCCTAACTGTGGCAGGTAGAGATTTCCTGGGCATTTCACCTTTTGGGTCTCAGAAACCAATCAATTTGTCTTTAAGAAAAAAAGCATCAATGGGGTGAAGAAGGGAGGAGATGACTTCTAAACATTTTTTTGTCTTCAACATTTATGACTGATTTTTTTTATCACATATGTAATGACCAGTGCCATCCAACTCAAAGTGAACTTTATGAGGAAAATGAGAGGTCTTAGGAGCACCTGGTAAATGGTTGTCTTCTTTTTAAAGCTTATCCAAGAAGCCTTACAGAGGAACAGTCTGATAGGCTTCCATTTAGTATTTTTCTTTTTTTGGAGAAATTTTTGCTATAGGACGTGTGTGCTTGCTAGAAGGAGAGACAGAGAGACAGAGAGACAGAAAGTGAGAAATCACCCCTCCCCAGGGGGGATGGCCATGCCGCAATCCCTTCTTCTCCATTCTCCTCTCGGGATCTTGGGCATGACCGCACACACACACCCACACACACACACACACACACACGCCTGGCATAAATTTAAGTTACTGGGTCCGGGACTCAAACTGTGGTCGGCTATATGGGAGTCCAGTGACATAGCCATTATGCCAACTGCTGGTCCCTCCATTCAGTATTTTGACCATTGGTAATGTCTACTCCCAGGGCAATTCCAAAAGATAACATTCTGGCTAAATAACTAAATAAAGACAAATGCCTACCAGGCCTTGGAGCCACGCCAACGCAGTGCACATTGAAGAAAAACAATAGTTTCTCAAACTCTGGAGAGGTTTGAAGTCCTGAAAGGTTAAATAAATCCCCGAAGCATAGAGCAAAGCTTCACTGCTCATGCTCTAGAAAAATATTCCTCTGTGGCGTGAGCCCACCAAATGTGTTGGCTAAACGAACAGCCTCCTGGCCACCGAACTGGCAGGCAAAGAGCTCACTGAAGAACTGGGTTGCTTTCTTGTAGCTGCGAGGGCCAAGATATTCCTATATCCTTGGGAAAATAGTGGCATGGATGAAGGATCTCACGTGGGCAAGCTCCTTGCTCTGAAGGTAAAGAAATGGGGCCCAGAGAGCGCATTAGTTGCTGGGGGTCCTACAGCAGGGGCAGTTTTAGAACCCTAGCATCATTCTGACACCCCATACCTAGGCAGCCTACCACAGGGCTTAGCACATAGTAAGCACTCAATAAATGTTTGCAGAAGGAGTGAGTAAATGACTGGGTAAACTCAACAACCAGCCTCTCTGAATGCCTCGATCTCCCTGGGACGGTTTTAGGTTCTGATGCTGAACCAGGTGGATGGACTAATCCTTGTTCTCATAGAACTCACGCGTGCGCATGTGTGTGTGTGTGTGTGTGTGTGTGGTAGGATGAAGGAGTTGTAGTTGGGAGAAGAGAAATAATCATAGTAACTACTATTTAATGAGCACTCACTATGACCCAGATACTGTCCTAAGCCCCGTGTATGTATCAGTTCCTTTAGGCCTCTCGATGACATGTGAGAGAGCTGTTCTTAGGCCCCCGTCTTACAGGTACGAAACCAAAGCACAGAGGAGTTAGCTATCGGGGCGTTGAAAAAGTCATGGTGCATTTTTGTGTAGAAAAACTGAAAAATACGTCATGACTTTTCTGACAACCCAATAGCTGACCCAAAGCCATGCAGCTGTAAAGGGCAGAGCCAGGATTCAAAGTCAGGAAGGCCGGATCCAGAGTCTTAGTTCTTAAACTCTTATCCAAAGCACAACAAGAGAAATGAGTGATTTTTGAATGGATAAATAAAAAATGAATAAGCAAATGAATGAACATGATTCTTTTTTTTCCTTTAAATTGATTTTTTACATTAATTCACTATACATCATATGATTCTTCATTTGTAAATATTTCACTGGAAAACAAACACCTCTCACACACTTGGTTTTCGGTAATTTGTTTGTAAATAATTATAAGAAATTTTAGCCATGGAACTCTTTTAAAATCTCTTGTTTTGTTTCAGTTTATGCTATTGGGCATGTGCTCACCAGAGAGAGAGACAGAGAGAGAGAGGGAAAGTGAGAAATCACCCCCTGGAAAGATAACTACATTGCATTCCCTTTCCTCCAGTCTCCTCTCAGGATTTTGGGCACATACACACACACACACACACGCACACACACACAAACACACACACACACCTGGCATGTTTTTCAAACCTCTGGGTCCAAGATTCAAACTGTGGAGTCAGCCATGTGGGATCCAGCACCTTAATCTCCATAACACCAGCTGGCCCACTAAATATTAATTGGACAAAATGTAGATACATGTAATAAGCTTTCTTTAAGTTTATATGTGCAAAGTTCTTGCTCCTCGTGACAGTTTCCAGGTTAGAAATCTAAACCTTGAAAGCACCTGGTATTTGGGCAGCCTTACCACGTGCCAGGTCCTAAATGGTTTTAGCCTCTTATCTCATTTAGTGCTCATGGTCTCCCAGGAAGCAGGTACTATTTTCATCCTAACTTTACAGAGAAGACAACTGAGGCACCGCAACTTAATGACTTTTCTCGATATCATGGTGTTAATACACGGTGAAGCTGGGATTCGAACAAGGTAAGCCAGTTCTAGAAACCGGGCAGCCTCCTCTGACAGCTTCTGATTCTTACAGCTGTGGTTTTCAATCTCACTGCACATCAGCTTCACTGGGGAGCTTGCAAACTTGCTGAGGCCTGGGCCCCACCCCAATTATATTAAAATCTCCAGGACTGCTACTCCAATACTGGGTTCTTTTACATAATTTATTTATTTCCTTAAATATGCCAAAAAATGCATAGATTTATGGTGTACATGTTTTTTCTTTCTTTCTTTTTTTTAATGGTGTACATGTTTTGATGTATGCATACATTGTGGAATGACTAAACCAAGCTATTTAACATATATATTACCTAGCATACTTTTGGGGGGAGGGTGGAAAAAACACTAAAACTCAGTCTAAGCAATTTTTTTCCTTTTTTTTTTGAGAGGTTTTTGCTATAGGGCGCGTGCGCTCGCCAGACAGACAGAGAGAGACATAGAGACAGAAAGCGAGAAATCACCCTCCAGGGGGATGGTCACGCCACAATCCCTTCTCCTCCATTCTCCTCTCTGGATCTTGGGCACGCACGCACACGCGCCCAGCGTGAGTTTTAAGCCACCCGGTCTGGGACGCGAATTGCGGTCGACTACGTGGGAGTCCAGCGACATAGCCATTACACAAACTGCTGGTTCCCTAAGCAATTTTCAAATACACAATATGTTACTATTTTTTGAAGAATTATTTATTTAATTTTATTTATTCATTCATGTATTTTAATTTGACCAGAGGGAGACACAGGTCAGGGACCCGAAACATGGTTGGCGTGTGAGAGTATTCAGCGCCTTAACCACCACGCCACCTGCTGGTCCCCACAATACGTTGCTATTAATTGCACTCGTGATGTACAATGTGGTGTACAATAGAGCTCATGAACTTATTCCTCCTAACTGCAATTTTATGTCCTTCGGTTACTGGTATCTTTGAACAGCTCCCTTTACAGTTTTGATGCAGGATGAGAGCCCAAGAACATTGATTTGAGAACTGGACGTACCTGACTCCAAGCCCCTCTCTATTTTGAGCTTTCTATCCGAAGGTATCTCATCACAACCTGTACCCTCCCAATGACACATGTTCTGAGGCAGTCAGTGGTTGCCTCTAGGTCAGGATGAACATACTGGCTCCCTTCCAGAAGTGTCTATGGAGTTCTGGAGACTTAGGCTTTTCTGAACTGCTGGGTCCTCTTAGTGTATCTTGAGGGAGAAATGAACAGAAGCAAGTATGTTATATTCCGATCACTCTTCCTTAAGAATGACTCTTCTTGGGACCAGCAGGTGGCGGGGTGGTTGGGCTACTGAACTCCCAAATGGCCAACTACGGATTAAGTCCTGGACCTAGCAGCTTGCTTTCTAACTTTCTGTCTTTCTCTCTGTCTCTTTCTGCTGAACACATGTGCCCTCTAGCAAATTTAATTATCATAATTAAAATTAAATTAAATTAATAATTTTTAAAAAAGAATGATTCTCCTTGCCACCAGCTGGTGGCATGGAAGTTAAGGTACCAATCACGGTTCGAGTCCTGGACCCAATGGCTTGATAATCACATCAGTGTGTGTGCATGCATGCCCAAAATCCTGAGAAGAAAACAAAGGAGAAGGGATTGCAGCTTGGCCATCCCCTCGGAGGGTGGTTTCTCACTTTCTCACTCTCTGGCAAGGGTATGTGCCCTATGGCAAAATAATTTTCCCTTTTCACACCAAGAATGGTGGCAATAGTCTTCACCCCTGAGGGTTGAGGACAGCACGGTCAACAGGACCCCTCTTCTCCCTGAATTCTAAGCTAGTTGAGACAAAGGAGCCAGGCAGATGGAGATTGAAATGTTGTCTTTGTTAGAGACAGAAGTATTGGAGAATCCAGACGAGGTGCGAGACATCAGTGAGCCTCTGTATCCTACACCCCAGAGTTAGTTGCTGAGCAGAAGTTTAGCTGGTGGGCAGAGGTACGCGGACTCGGAAGAGGGATGCCGTGGTGCTGTAGCATATGTTCGTAAGACACTCTAATCATAAAGGATCGTTCCTAAAACAGAAACCACACCATGACCACTTTATTCAGTGCGGGCGCCATGCTTGATTATTACTAAGGCTATCACTACAACAGACTGGGAAAGTCGTTTACAGGGCTCTCTCAATTTACATGTCTCCACTGTGTGCCACATTTCCCCACCCCGATCCTCCAGAAAAGTGAACGAGAAGAGATTTTATTGTATTTCCATCTTTTATACTGTACTTGTGGGCGCCATATGCAAGACACACGTGAAAGGCATAGCTACAGCACGCCCCACTGGGCTTTGCAAGCCATTTACATTAGGTTTTCCTGTTACAGTGGCGGCAGGCATGTAAAATGTTTATTACGGTTATATTGCCGTTGCTTTCACTCTACACATACCTGCTGCTGAGCATCTGGTCTGTGTTGACTAGAATGGGAGCATGCCGATGTTTTCTCTGGAACTCCAGTTTTTTTTTTTTTTACTTTCATACTCCCTGGCTGCCTCTGTCCTTCTCTGGCCATCTCTGTCCTTCCCTGGCTAGTCCCAGTGTCAGGCAGAGTAACCTTGGTAAGAGCTGAACAAAAACAGTCATGGCAAGCTCTGCTTTTTCTTTAAACAACCAAATAATGAAATTAGGCTTTCCAATATCTAGGTACTCACCTCTCAAGTTTTCCCCAGGTTTACTAAGAAGATTGTAATTGGGTGCCAGCAGGTGGCATAGTGGTGCTGGACTCCCTCCCACATGACTGATGGCAGTCTGAGTCCCAGACACAGTGGCTTGAAATTAATGCTGGGGGGCATGTGCGTGTGTGCCCAAAATCCCAGGAGAAGAAGGGATTGCAGCATGGCCATCCCCCCGGGGGATGATTTCTCACTTTCCCTCTCATTGTCTCTCTCAGGTGAGTATATGCACCTTTTGGCAAAAACTTTAAAAGAGGAAGAAGATGGCAATTGTACTCCACATCAGCCCATCTCCTTCCACCCCAAGCCACTATATCATTGTCAGTCCCGTCGCAGTGATCGTAACTGCAAGTCATTTCTCTGATGACCAGTCCCTCACTTAGGTAAGTGTTGCCCCCAGAAACCATAAGCAGAGGTCTCTAAATATTAGACTAACTAACAAAATAAAAGTTAAATACAGTAATGGGTGATCATACGTTTAGGACATTAGAAAGCTGTCGAGACTTAGACTGAGCTGGGTGGGAAGACTGGCCGTCACCAGCTCTGTCCACAGCAGCTGCCTTCTTGGTACTGTCCTGGAAAATGCAGACGAGATGTGCGGTGATGCAGAGGTTGGGCCCTGGAGTCATCGGACATGTGTGTGCACGTCAACTCTGCCATTTATCGGACCTGTGACTTTGGGCAACTTACAACACTGGGCTATGCCTCTCATTATTCATCTGCAAAAGAGGGATCTCCTACATAACACGATTGTGAAGATCAGTTATGATGTTTGTAAAGCACTCAGCAGAGTGCCCAGCCCAGAGAAGGTGTTCTCTAAGAGTTTCTGACATTAAGTGAGAAAGCTTTACAAAGCCACTGGTAAACTACTGTGCTCATACACTGAAGGGCCCAAGGGGTGGCTCTGGCGAGGGTAAGAGTGCGTTCTGTGGCAAAGTATGTAATGAACTTGGCTTTGAAGAAGGCCTAGAGTTGGACAGTGTGTGTGTGTGTGTGTGTGTGTGTGTGTGTGTGTGTGTGTGTAGGGTGCAGGAGAGGGGTGTGAGGAGGTGTTTAAAATTTTGAAAGTTTAGGAACCAGCAGATGGCGTAATGGTTATGTTTCTGGACTCCCATGTTGTCAACCATTGTTCAAGTCCCAAACTGGGCAGCTTAAACTCATGCCAGGCATGTGTGCATGCACGCCCAAGATTCTGAGAGGAGACTGGAGGAGAAGGGATTGTGGCATGGCCACCCTCCATGGAGGGTGATTTTTCGCTTTTTCTCTCTCTCTCTCTCTCAGTCTTTCTGGCGCGTACACACACCCTACAGCAAAATCTCCTCTTAAAAAGAAAAAAAATAGGTAAAGAGGCAGATATGTACATGGAATAATTGATGATAAATAAGTATAGCAACTTTTTGTGATGGAAGGAGAAGAGAAACAGGTAACAGGAAATGGGATAGTAGGAAAAATTGTGAAAGCCCTTCCAGATGGATGATTTTGGACAATCACCAGACAATGATGTACAAGTGAATGTTTCTGAGTAGTGAGAAGACATAATGAAAGAAAGATTATTCTGACAGTGATGGCAAAAAGGTACTTATCTCAGAGGGTTTTTAAAAAAAAAAATTATTCATTTTATGAGATGGAGAGAGAAAAACAGACAGCTTGATGAGGTTTCATCATGCCATGACATCCTCCTCAGCCTTCCAGCCACCCAGGATCACGGGTACATGCATGCTCAGTGTGTCTCTGGTCAACCCAGGATCTGAACAATGGTCTGCCATGTGGCACTAGCACTGAAGTGCCACGCCACACTGCCTGTGCACCGTAGCTGGGCCTCTTTGTTCTATATTGTCTGTGAACAAGATTAGCCAAACTTCACTGGGGTGAAGTTTGGGACCTTAACAATAATTTGTAAAAACTCACCTTTCCCAGTTTTTGTCCACAGCTTTATAAATCAGTCAACACTAAGACAGCTAACATACGTCTAGCTCTTTACAGTTAGTGTACTATTGAGCCGCCCATAAATAGTTGTCATCAAAAAATAAAATGCCAAGATGCTCTCTTGCCCTGGAAGTTGTCTAATAGAGCCACAACAATAAAGATAATTTAGAGTGGACAACTTCCGAATAGTGGGTCATATCCTTTTGGAATAATGTTTTACTCTAGAAGTTTCCCTGGGCCTAATGATGGCATAGTGGTTTAGGCAGCTAGATCCCACATGGCTGACTGTGAAGTTTGAGAGCTGGACCTGGCTGCTAGAAAAACATGCCAGGCACCTATGCATGCATGCCCAAAATCCAGAGAGGAGAATAATAGCTATCATTACCTATTGAGTTTTATTACTTTCCTTGTAAGGTCTTGAATCTAAAGGCTTGGTTATTGTCAAGAAGGAGCTAAGTTGGATGGTGAAAGATTTTAGTCTGCAGGTACTATTCTTTCTAGGACTCAGGAGTAGCAGGCAAGTGAGCTTTCAGAAGGTGGTCAAAGGCAATGCCTTGAATAGTTCTTCTTGTTTACTTCTTCTCTCAGTCCTCGCAGTAGCCTTGTGTGGTCAGTGATGTTGATCTCAATATGCTCATCTAATATGGAGAACACTGAGTCAGAGAGATGGATGACTTCACCAAGACCATACACCTAGTATATGGCAGCGTTGGGATTCACATCAGGTTGTCAGATCCCAGCTCTGGATTCTTCCCACTATCACAACAGAGCTGCTTCTAAAAGGTACATCAACCTGTTATTTAAAATAGGTGACTTGGACTTTAAATCAAAGCACTGTCGTGGCAGAGATGTTAAATTCCACTGACCTTCGGTTTTCCCATATGTAAAAAAATATGGGTGGTAGATTGATATAAAGAGTAGATGAAAGAAAGAACACAGTTCATTATGACGTTAGTCATATATACTAGGTCCTGAGTTTTCTGAAGATAATTTATTTATGCAAAAGGATTTGTTAAGGACCTGCTATGTACCAGATACTGTTCAAGATGCTGGAGACACAAAGGTAATTTTGTCTTACTCATCTTGGAATTTTTAATGCTGAACACAATGACAGGCAATTGCAGGAACCTAATAAATTTGGTATGAATGGAATGGATAAACATTGCCGGGTAAATGAACAAATTAAACATAGATAAGACAAAAGAATTTTTAACCTTGTACATAAAATGTGTATAAAAATGTGTTCATTCAACAAACATATTGAGTCCTACTATGTGCCCCATGCTGGATGCTGTGGAAGACACAAGAATAAACAGCATACATTTTCTGCTCCCCCAAACCAGAACAAAGTATTAAGAACATGGGACTTGGAGTCAGAATGTCTAAATCTTCCATCTTCATTCTACTACGTACTAGCTCAGTAACTTTGAAAATGTTTCTGTGCCTCAGTTTTCCCATCTATAAAGTGAGGATAATAATACTGACCTTTCATGATTGGACCAGTTGGGACTTAGAGCCAGTGTAATGAGTAGGAACTGAAAGTCTTCCAGATTCACAGTAGAAAAATTTATAAACAGACCTTTTTTTCAAAATGCACCAATTTAATGTTTTTCACAGGTGTTACTGTAAATGCCTTGTACCTGTTCATGGATTATTTTATTCTAAGCTATTCAGTCAAATGTGTATCATCCAAATTAAAATGAAGACTTTTATGTTGGCAGCAAAAAAAAAAAAAAAAAAGCATTTGTAAAAGTACTTTGCACATTGCTATTTTATTCTTTCATTATTATGTAAATATCCCCCAAACATTTACTACTAGTGATAGCAGTCTGAATGAATTGGGGTGCCTAGAAAATTGCTTGAATTCCCTGCTTTCCCCTGGCACTGGAGACTTGGCTGGAGGTTAGTAGTGCCAGGGGGAACGCAATTGTTGCCATCTATTGCTTTCTTCTTCCTTGGAATCCACTCAAGGCAATCATAGAAGCAGTTGCCTGAAAGGTTTGATAAGTAAAAGGAGGTGAGCTAGCTAATCAAACACAAAGGACCAGCAGCAAGCTTAAGTCCTCGTGTCTAGTGGTAACTAATCAACTGTAAGTTGGTTGTTTGCTTTAAAGGACTACAGTATTTCCATGCTTTTTGCCTTTGTGATTTGTGGTTAAGTAAAGCAAACGAGTGCTTATCAGTCATCTTCTGTATACTGGACTGAAGAAGACTCATTTGAGTAAGCTCAATCCAGGCCTTCAAGTATCACACATGCACTAGGTGTCCCCAGAGAAATAGCACTCAGAAGATATGTACGTAGGCAAGAGGAGATTAACTATGGGATTGGGCTCACTCAGTTACGGATAGTGAGAAATTTCACGATTTGCTATCTGCAAGCTGGAGAACCGGAAAAGCTAGTGGTGTGATTCAGTCCAAGTTCCAAAAGCAGAGAACCCAAGCGCCGAAGGTAGAAGACCCATACTGAGTCTGAAGTCCTGAAAACCGGGAGCTCTGATGAAGTCTGAGGGCCGGAAAAGATGCCCCTGCTCAAAACGATCAAGAGACAAATCACCCTTCTTCTGCATTAGGCTCCTAATGGGCCGGATAATGCCCACCCACCCTAGTTGTGGAGGGCAATGTCCTGAGCCCACCAATTCAAATGCCAATCTCTTCCAGAAACACCCTCACAGATATACCCAGAAACAAGGCTTTACTAGATATCTGGGTATCCTTTAGCCCAGTTAACTAAACACACAAAATGAACTGTCACATGTGACATGCGTATGAATAATGATAATACAGTCTGAACACTTCAGAAGTATGAGCAAATCTTCATAGAAAAAAGAGCTGAGACCGACAAGCTTTGCTGTGAAAAGCAGAGGTTTTTCAGAGGAGGTGATACCCGAAAGGACCCGACAGCACATGCAAAGACAAAGAGAAAGAGGGAGAGAGACCAAGAATTCACAGCATATTTCGAGAGCGGAGGTTATTTTAGTATGGTTGAAGTATAGGTTGCATGAGAAGAAATGGCTCAAGATGAAGATGGCAAGGTAAGTTAGGCCCAAATTACAGCAGGCTTTGAAAATCGTGCTCAGGACTTGGGGCTCTAGCCTAGAGATCATACATCACCAAAACATCACATAGTTCCTGGAATATGGTATTCATTGGATGAAAAAACTATGACTAATTTTAATAACTAAAGCAAGCATGGCAAGGGGGAAAGGGGTAGATGACGGTGCGAGATAAAGACACTAAGCGATGACATGGAATTTATGACTGGACACCTGGGTTTGCACCCTTGCCTGGGCGTTCACCATCTGGGAAAATTTGGCAAGGAGAGCAACAGCCCAAGTTCAGTTTCCACCCTGGGAAAAGCGAGTGATAATATTTGCCGAACTATAGCACTGGAATAAAAAGGCCAAACCAGATTTCCATGCAAGCTCTTTAAAGGTGGCAAAAATCATGCACATTTAGGACAAACCTGAGGTCATTCAAAGGAAGTTAAGGGTCTCTGGGGCCAAGGGGTGTGGAGTGGAGAATTAGACATGGAGTAGAGACACAGAACCTGACAGCCCAGGATGACTGATTCCAGTTTTTGAGAGCAGCGAGAGCCTTGCTAGCACTGGCAAATGATTGCCATTTCCCTTGTCAGGCAGTGACAGGAGTTAGTTGACCTGAAAATTCACTAATAGTTCCATTAGAGAGGCCTTGGAAGTAGCCATCTTTTTACTCATCCTGGTCAATTAACAATGAATTAATGCCAGACATATTTTCAATTGAGCTGAATGCTGATCTCTCCTCCATTTTACTAAAAATAGCCCTTTATCAAGGGACGGCAAACCAGGAAATACCCTGCTTTTCTTCCCAAGGCTGCTCTGGAGCATTTCGGAACCAGTGTCAGCTCTAGGCATTGATGTGCTAACACATCGCACGCTGAATTTGAGACAGGGGACCCAGGGTCAGGGGCCAGCTTCCCCACATGCCATCTTTGTGTTCTTGGACAAAAACCGGAAGCTTTCTGCAGCTCAGTGTTTTCGCGTGTAAATTGAAAAGGCAGAGACAAATGCTAATCCTTTTCAGTGATAGCATTATGAGGCCATTCTAAAGTGTTTTCAGGTCTGTTGGTGGAAAGCAGGGTGGATGTGAGGTGAGGGAAGGGCTGGATTTCTTCTTTGCAGTCTGAACCAGGAGTCAAGACACCTGGATCAGGTCCTTACCCTTATTGAGCTTTACTGGTTCCCAACTATGGAAGGAGGGTGAGGGCCTGTGGGGGTGGATTTTTGCTCCCCCGGAGACTTTTTCTTTTTTTTTTTGGAGAGATTTTTCCCTATAGGGCACGTGCGCTCGCCAGACAGACAGAGAGAGACATAGAGACAGAAAGCGAGAAATCACCCCCCAGGGGGGATGGTCACGCCGCAATCCCTTCACCTCCATTCTCCTCTCGGGATCTTGGGCACGCACGCACACATGCCCGGCGTCAGTTTTAAGCTACCGGGTCCGGGACGCGAACCGTGGTCAACTACGTGGGAGTCCAGCGACATAGCCATTACGCTAACTGCTGGTTCCCACTCCCCCGGAGACTTTTGTCAATGCTTGGAGATATTTTCATTTGTTATCACTGGGAGTGCTACTGGCATCTAGTGGGTAGAAGCCATGGATGGTTGCCAGACCTCCTACAACACACAGGACAGCCTCCCACAGTAAAGAATCAGGCCTGAATGTCAACAGTGCTGAGGTGAAAAACAGCTCTAGGGTACTGGATGGTTTGGGCCACAGCAAAACTTTTTGTTGTTGTTCTCAGTGCCCTCGTTCAAAAAACAGGGATGATAATAAAACCTGTTTTGTTAAATCCTCTATTTCACAGGGTTGACAACCAAATCAGGAACAGATCAAAAGTGCCTTGAAATTTGAAGTGTTTTTAAATGGGGGATATTATCTTTATTATTAACTTACTTTTGCTGCTCCATAAGTCACTTTATTGGGGTCTATTCTCTTGATTCTCTCTTGAATATGGGGTCTAATTTGTTTCTCCAGTTTGTGACAATGACTTCACTATTTAGGAATTATGAATCATAGCCCTCATACTCAAGTGTGCAAGAAATGTCCTCTGTGTTATTATTATTGTTTATCTTTATTTATTTATTTGACAGAGAGTAAGAGAAAGTCACCCCCAGAGGGAATCTTCATGCCATGATCCACTCCCAGCCTCAGTCAGTCCAGATCACGGGCATACATGTGTATCCAGTATGCAGAGATACCCTAGGACATGAACCTGGGACCTTCCCATGTTTTCCAGCAATGCAGAGGATTGTGTTACCATTGTGTCACCACAGCTGGCCCAAGTTTCAATTACCGAAGTGTCTATCTATGACAAGGCCATATCTGGCAGGGATCAGACGGTGCAAGGCTTTTCTTCATGCCTCCTTGAGGTTACCTTCTTGTCCCAAGGCCCTGGAACTGGGAGGGCACTCTCATCCTGTTCTCAGGGGTCACCTGTCTGTATTAGCATTCCCTGAAATGTCATTGCTTGTTGAGTCAGCCATCCCTCCAAGTCACCGTGACATCCTCCTTGTTAGGATCACTGTGTTGGGAGCACAAAGAGACCTTTCTGCAGCTCAGCTGTAGTGCTGCCCAACCAGCTAGCTTCCATCTGTCCCTCTGGACTCCCTTTCAGCCATGTCTGCTCTACTCTTCCATGCCATCTGAGGTCTTAACCTCTTTAAAGACATTACTGGAAAATAAGGCACAGGTTATCTCTGCTCTTGAGTTCCTCCAAAACCTATGTAGGATTTCTGTCCAACTCCCTCCAGAGTTTCTGCTGGGGCAGAGGCCCCTTCCTTAGAGCTCATAGTCTGGTGGAAAGCTCTTGCTTCTCCCTGCAATCTCTTTCCTCTCTAGTCGATCCAGTTTATCTTCCTTAGCTGTATTCTAAATCTCTTTATCACATCCTGTCCCTCCCAGGGTTTGCTACTCCAGAGATTATAGTTTTAAAAATTTGAAAAACGTTTTTCCTCTAAAGAAAATATTCAACTAGTTAATAAGTACATGAAAGGATGCTCAACATAGCTGTCACTGAGGAAATGCAATTCAAAACTACAATGAGATAACATTTCACACACATTAGGGTGGCTATGAGCACAATAAAAACAAAACAAATTAAAAAAAAACACAGAAATAAAAGGACTGGCAATAATGTGGATAATTTGGAATATCTATGCTTTGCTGGTGGAAATGTAAAATGGTGCCACTGCTGTGGAAAACGATATGATAATGCCTTTAAAAATTAACAGAATTATCATATGATCTAGCAATTTCACTTTGGGATCTATACCCCTAAGAAGTGAAAACAGGGACTTAAACAGATATTTGTATACCCATGCGTCCTAGCAGAACTAGTCACAGGATTATTCACAAGGCAGAAGCAATCCAAATGTCCACTGATGACAGACATATCGATAAACAAAATGTGGCCCATACACACAACGGATTCATTCAGCTTTATAAGGAAGGAAATTCTGACACATGCTATAACAAGGAGGAACCCTGAAAACATTATGCTAAATGAAATAAGTTAGTCACAAAAAGACAAATATTGTATGATTTCACTTATATAAGGTACCTAGAATGGTCAAATATATAAAGACAGAAAGTAAAATGGTGGTTGGGGAGGCGGTGGGGAATCGGGAATTAATCTTCAGGGTTCCAGTTGGGGAAGGTGAAAAAGTTCTAGAGATGAATGGTGGGTGATTGCACAGCAATGTAATTATGCTTAATGCCATCAAGCTGTACAGTTGAAAGTGGATAAAATGGTCAATTCTATGTTATGCATATTTTACCACAACTTTTAAAAAACATATTCCTTGGGGCTGGCAGGTGATGTGGTGGCTAAGGGTACTGGACTCCCATATGGCCGATCACAGTTTGAGTCCCAGACCTGGTGGCTTGCTTTCTCTTTCTCTTTTGCTCTATCCCTCTCTGGTCAAATGAAAATAAATGTATAAATAAGTAAATAAAATTAAGTAAAATAATTCCTTTTTTTTTTTTTGGAGAGGTTTTTGCTATAGGGCGCTTATGCTCGCCGGAAAGACAGAGAGAGTCAGAGAGACAGAAAGCAAGAAATCACTCCCCAGGGGGGATGGCCATGCCACAATCCCTTCTCCTCCATTCTCCTCTTGGGATCTTGGGCACGCACGCACACATGCCTGGCATGAGTTTAAGCCACCGCGTCCAGGACTCAAATTGCAGTTGACTACGTGGGAGTTCAGTGACATAACCATTACAACTGCGGGGCCCAAAAAAATAATTTTTAAAAAAAAAAAAGTTGTTTTTTTTTTTCTTCTGCAGCCAGCCTTACATAACAATCTATATGAGTGAGGGAAGGGTATCACAGGAAATAAAATTACTAAAAGCAAAAACAGAAAATATAGAAAAAAATCAATAAATATATGAAAATACTATTCTGTGGATAATTTGGAATATCTATGCTTTGCTGGTGGAAATGTAAAATGGTGCCACTGCTGTGGAAAACGATATGATAATGCCTTTAAAAATTAACAGAATTATCATATGATCTAGCAATTTCACTTTGGGATCTATACCCCTAAGAAGTGAAAACAGGGACTTAAACAGATATTTGTATACCCGTGCGTCCTAGCAGAACTAGTCACAGGATTATTCACAAGGCAGAAGCAATCCAAATGTCCACTGATGACAGACACATCGATAAACAAAATGTGGCCCATACACACAACGGATTCATTCAGCTTTATAAGGAAGGAAATTCTGACACATGCTATAACAAGGAGGAACCCTGAAAACATTATGCTAAATGAAATAAGTTAGTCACAAAAAGACAAATATTGTATGATTTCACTTATATAAGGTACCTAGAATGGTCAAATATATAAAGACAGAAAGTAAAATGGTGGTTGGGGAGGCGGTGGGGAATCGGGAATTAATCTTCAGGGTTCCAGTTGGGGAAGGTGAAAAAGTTCTAGAGATGAATGGTGGGTGATTGCACAGCAATGTAATTATGCTTAATGCCATCAAGCTGTACAGTTGAAAGTGGATAAAATGGTCAATTCTATGTTATGCATATTTTACCACAACTTTTAAAAAACATATTCCTTGGGGCTGGCAGGTGATGTGGTGGCTAAGGGTACTGGACTCCCATATGGCCGATCACAGTTTGAGTCCCAGACCTGGTGGCTTGCTTTCTCTTTCTCTTTTGCTCTATCCCTCTCTGGTCAAATGAAAATAAATGTATAAATAAGTAAATAAAGCCACAATCCCTTCTCCTCCATTCTCCTCTTGGGATCTTGGGCACGCACGCACACATGCCTGGCATGAGTTTAAGCCACCGCGTCCAGGACTCAAATTGCAGTTGACTACGTGGGAGTTCAGTGACATAACCATTACACTAACTGCTGGTCCCAATAAAATAATTCTTAAAAAAAAAAAAGTTGTTTTTTTTTTTCTTCTGCAGCCAGCCTTACATAACAATCTATATGAGTGAGGGAAGGGTATCACAGGAAATAAAATTACTAAAAGCAAAAACAGAAAATATAGAAAAAAATCAATAAATATATGAAAATACTATTCTGGCCCAGTCTACCAAATAGCTTTGATTTGTCATTTTCTCCTCAGGATAGCAGAATCACCACCAGAATGTAGAATCCGACTGTCAAAGGGTGAAGAGAAACCATCCGAGCAGAGTCAAACAGGATCAATTCATTTGGATTTCTAGCCAGATCTCTCTCTTCCTGCCTCAGCTGTCCCCCTCTCTCTTTTAAGATTTTCCTAATTAAGAGCAACCAATGGTGGTCACCATGTTTCTAGTTTTTTAGTGGAGTAATATGCATGGGTACCAGATGGTTTAATAAATGGTACTGGGATGACTGGTTTTCACAAATGAGTTTAATCCATTGTACATAATGTACTGAAATAAATTCCAGACCAGATCAAAGATTTACCAAAGGGTACACACTCTCACTAGAGAGAGATGGAGAGAGACAGAAAGTGGTAAGGCAACCCCACATAGGAAATGGTCACACCACAATCCACTCTCCTCCATCTTTCCTTCCCTTCAGGATCCTGGGCATGAGCAAGCACACGCCTGGCATGTTTCTCAAGCCTCCAGAACTCAAACCATGCAGTTGGCCATATGGAATCCAGCCACCTCAACCACCATGTCACGGGTTGACCCCCAAGTTGTTTTCAATGATTCACAAAAGTTGTGGCAGAATTATGATAATTTGTTTTCATATAATCTTGCAATGGGAAGGACTCTCTAAGATAGACACAAAATTCAGAAGAAAAGAAAAGAAAACCAACTAATTTAGACTCATAAAACTTTCAGTTCTTTCATTTTTTTGTAGAAAATAAACCTTAAAGCGAAAAGTGGAAATAAAATGGGAAAATATTTTTGTCTCACATATCACAGTCAAAGAGCTCATTTCCTTAGTATATAAAATGCTTCAGTAATACTGTAAGAAAAAGATTCAACAGTAAAATGGGCAAATGATACCCACGGCCAGCTTAGAGAAGAGAGAAAATAAATGGTTCTAAAATAGATGGAAAGGGGGCCTGGCAGATGACGTAATGGTTACATTGCTGGACTCTCACATACTTGAACATGGTTCACGTTCTGGACCCAGCTGGGCATGTGTGTGTATGTGTGTGTGTGTGTGTGTGTGTGTGTGCCCAAAATCCCAAGAGGAGAATGGAGAAGGGACTGCAGTGTGGCCATCCCCCAAGGCAGGTTATTTCCTGCTTTCTGTTTCTCTCTCTGGCGAGCGTGTGAGCCCTATAGCAAAAATCTCTGTCAAAAAAAAAAAATATATATATATGAAAATGTTTCTAACTTCATTATAATAAAATAAATACAACTGAAAACTATATGTGAGATTGGTGAGAGGCAAAGATTTGGATAAAGTACCAGCTGTTCAGAATGTGGGAAAACAATTACTTTCAAAGTTTGTTAGAGGGAATGTGAATTAGTACAACTTTTATTGACAAAATTTTTAAAAAATAATTATTTATTTTATTTTATTTATTCATTCATTTTTTTTTTTATTTGACCAGAGAGAGACAGAGGGTGGGAGTGAGAGAGAGAGGAAGTGAGAAAACAAGCCACCAGATTCAGGACTCGAACCCTGGTCAGAGAGGTGGGAGTGTCTAGCGCCTTAACCACCACACCACCTGCTGGTCCCCTACTGACAAAATTTTGATGCATTAGTCTTTGACCCTACAATTGCTTCTGAAAATTTACCCCACAGATATCATTGCAAAAAGAGAAATAAAATATATGCAAACAGCCTGTCTTCCACTGATAGGGGCCTGGTTAAATTTTGACACACTCATGAAATGGAAAATTCTATGTAACCATAAGAGAAATGAGGCAGCTCTATATATACTAATATGGAAATATTTCCAAGATACATTATGAAGTTTAAAAAAAAGGATTCAGTATAGTATGTTACTGTTGTGTAGACAACAACAACAAAGACCTTAAGATGCATAGAGTTGAGCTAGCACACACTGTAGCTCAGAGAACATATAAAATCCTGGTTGCCTCTAGGACTCAGGGACAGAAGAAAGAATTAGTATTCATTGACTGCTTCTATGCCTTTTGAATTTTGCACCTGTATTACCTATTGCACAGTAACAGCAACACCGACTCTGGGCTCTACCCCAGGACCCCTATCAGGCTTTGTATCTGCCTGCAGCCTTCGTGGCTTCTGCTTGGAAGCTGAGTTGTCCACTCACATTTCCAGCTATTTCTTTGTATCTAGCTTTGGTACATCCCTTTCTCTCCTGTAAGCTCAGCTTCATGTTTTCATTTTTCACAGGCATATAACATCCAGAATCCTGTGTGTTTTCTATTTTCATTTAATGAGCCTTCTTCTGTGCTATCCTTTCCAAAAAGATCTCATGAACTGAAGGGCAACATAAACTAGGACTGCATTGATTCCTAAACTGCATTAAACAGCCTGCAAGTATGGAAGAAATTCAGCATCAAGACACCAAGAGAGACTGACCAGGGTGTTTGCAGACCCTCCTAATGAGTTGACGTGGATAACTCCTTCAGTAGACACATTGCCAGGCCTTACTTCAGACACATGGAATCCAAATCCCCAAGGTGAGAGTTTGGGGAAGCTATTATGTAATAAAGTTTTGAACACTATGCACTAGCATAATGTTAGGAAAGCTGGACTGGAAGACTTCTTGAAGGGTTGAGGAGAGAGGTTCTATCCTCTACATCTGAGACTTTTACTTGCCTGTACTAAAACAGACTCTGAAGCAAACTGGGCAGGAGCCAAGAGCAGACTCTGTGCTGGTTTCCCTAGTTGCCCACCTGGGGACACAGGGGACCTTGCCCTGGGAGATTATACCTTCATGTGCCTTTCTCCTCTGAAAATCACCCAGGAGGCCTGTGTTATATGTATGCCGATCTACTGGCTCCAAAGCTGAGTACAAGGACTACCTAGCTCATTTTTTTTAAAACCTCTTTGAGCTGTGTTCTCACGCACCGTGACGTCAGCAGAACCCCAAGACTGAATTATAGCTTTGCATTCAATCAGGAATCATGTATTATTCTCGGCGTTATCCATCACTGCTTCCCACTGCTCAGAAGACAGAGTGACAGCAACACACACAATGGGCAAGCACCTGAGGTGCTTTAAACCTATCAATAATAAGCATTGTTCTCAGAAAGATTTTGCTCTGTGGAAAAAGCAGAATGGAACGGCCTTTACAATGACCGACAGAGGCTTTGAAATTGTTTCCCATTAAATGTGCAAATTCTGAAGTCAGAGAATTCAGCCGCCACCTCGTTGATGTCCTAGGGATTTGGTTTGGACTGCATCGAAAAAAATATATCTGTTCATATTAAATACAAAATGATTATTGAATGTCCTGCTTCTCACATTTAACTGCATAACAAACACTAAAATTCAATCTCGGTAAAATTAATGAGCTAGTGGTGAGCCTCGTGTATGTGTTTAATCAGAAAATTACATTCAGAGTACTTGAAAGCATATTAATTGAAGTTTATCAAGAAGGCAGTAGGTATTTAGACACAAACACAAATGCGAAATATATCAATCCTCGTGTCTGTAATTATCTATCATGGTTGCCTTGCAATTCCAGTGCCTTTAAATAAAAATGAAACGTAATGCACATAGGGGCCATTTTAGACATTAGACATGTTTGATACAGATATTTTACTTTATTTTTCCTTTTAAACTTGATTGAGTTATACAGCGAAAAGGAGAACATGCACCTGCTGTTGTGCTGATGAGTGGAAGCACTCGCAACTGGCATAGTGTGCTTGCTCTGGTATCATTAGCTACAAATTTCTGATGTAAATCATTCTTTAACCCAGCTTGATTCTTGGCATAAATAATTAGAGAAAACAAGCTCTTGACACAATGACCTCCATAAATGTTATCATAATAACAGGACATAACTTACAAATCAAATAGAGGAATGATGTACTTTGCCTTTAAACTTGTTTTCCCCAATTTAGCCCCTAAGGAAATGTGATAGACTTGGCTGATACCGTGACATCTTGTACCACAGGATCCAGGGGGCCTGTTAACTCACCGACTGGGCAATTGATGGTGTGATTTTCTCCAGTATGGGGATTGGGATTCTTTTTTATGGACTTAGCTGTGTCTCTACCATCTCTTCCTAGTGGTCTGGCTCTTTGGCCTTCTTACATGTTTAAGAATCCCATCCCACATCTACCCAACCTGAAGCCTGAAATAAGTCACTGAGAAACTTAGCAATCTCCAAACAGCTGAGTGTTTTCTCTTTGCAGACGTTTCAACACCCAGCAGTTCAAGGACATTTCCATGCATTTACTGGGCTTTTGGAAAAGTGCAGACAAGGCCACAGTCCACTCAGCATCCCTGAGATCAGCACCCTCCCTGTGGTCAGTCCTTCCTACGATCCTCCAGAGAGAACAACTGAGGGCTATTTCAGAGGGTTATTCCCAGCTCTCCTACAGACCTGGGGCAACTTCCAAGTACTTACTCTTCCTTGGGAACTCTGCTGAGCTCTTTGACACTGCTATCGTTTCAATGTGTCTCCTAAAATTTTATGTTGATGGCCAGCCAGTGGTGTGGTGGTGAAGGTAATTGTTAAAAAATAAAATGAATCAAAAAATTTATGTGTTGAAATTTGGTTGTTATGTGACAGTATTAAAAGGGTGAAAACTTAATCCAACTTTTCTGTTTTTTTTTTTTTTTTGCCATAAGGAATGTGCACATGCTGGAGAGATGGAGATAGTGAGAGAGAAAGTAAGAAAACATTCCCTCCCCTCCGGGGGATGGTCACACTGCAAGCCACTGGGTCCAGGACGTGAACCATAGTTGGCCATGTGAGAGTCTAGTACTTAACCACCACACCAGCTCTGGTCCCCCAAACATGATTTAAAGAGACGAGG
This sequence comes from Tupaia belangeri chinensis, assembly GCF_000334495.1. Lineage (NCBI taxonomy): Eukaryota > Metazoa > Chordata > Mammalia > Scandentia > Tupaiidae > Tupaia > Tupaia belangeri. The sequence continues at coordinate 2,435,438 of NW_006159690.1, forward strand.
ACTTGGGGGCTAATTAGGATTAGGTCAGGTCACCTGGGTAGGGCCCGTGATTGAATGCTAGTGGCTTTATAAGAAGAGGGAGGGAAAATAAGGGGGAGAGGAACACGTGCTCATGCCCGTTCACCATATAATACCCTGTGCCACCGTGGTACTCTGCAGAGGGTCCCCACCAGCAAGAGGGCCCTTACTAGATGTGACCCAGGACCTTAAATTTCCAGAATTGTGAGCTGAATAAACTTTGTTATTTATCAGTTACACAATTTGTGGTATTCTATTATTAGCAACAGAAAAAAACATGGACTAAAAAATAATCCATTGTTTTATTTCACCTTTGTAACCAATCTCTGAGATGGAAATTATCTCCTTATTTGACAAATGAAGAAACAGAGAGGAACCAGCAGTTAGCGTAATGGCTATGTCACTGGACTCCCATGTAGCCTACTGTGGTTTGAGTCCTGGACCCAGTGGCTTAAACTCACGCCGGGCACATGTATGTGTGCCCAAGAGCTCAAGAGAAGAATGGAGGAGAAGGAATTACGGCGTGGCCATCCCCCCGGGGGGGTGATTTCTCGCTATCTGTCTCTCTGTCTCTCTCTCTGTCTTTCCGGTGAGCGCACACGCCCTATAGCAAAAACCTCTCCAAAAAATAGATAAATAAATAAAAAGAAATGGGCATGTGCTACAATTTGCTCAAGATTCAAATATAGAAAACAACTACAACAACAAAGAGAGGTTAGAAATGACCAACTTAGGATTCGAACCCAGGACCTCATACTATCTTCTTTGTAAATACCATATTTATGCTAAAGCATAGAATTGGCAATCTAAGCCTTTGTAGCCTCATTTTTCTAGTCCCATTCTTGATGGAGAATCTGAATGTTTTATTTACTTATATCAGAAATGTAAGTAGTGGGATCTCATGCTTTCCTTTAGCATCCAAGTCTTCATCCCTTCTGTATATGAGGGGACTTCAGAAAGTTCATGGAAAATAAATATTATGAAAGAACTCTGCATGGACTTCAAAACATTTTTTTTGGACCAGAACAAATAAGTCCATTTCTCCGTGAACTTTTTGAAGTCTCCTACTACATGTGATCTCATATATTTTGCTTAGTACATTTTATTTGCCCATGTTCCCCACCAGAAACACAAGTCTTTGCCCAGCAATACCATATAGTGGTTGCAAGCACACATGCTCAAGGAATACTGATTGAGTTCAGAAACAAACTCCTCCATTTATTAACCTATCTTGGGAAAGCTGTTGAAGTTCGTTAAATCCCAGGCTCTTCCTCAGTAAAATAAGGATGATGAAGATGGTGGTACGTAAGTGTGGATTAGATGACAATGCATAGACAGTGCCAGGAACTTGGTAAGGGACTGAAAGCATTAGCCACTCTGTCTTATAAGCATCGGGCGTTAATTCAAGGCTACATTGAGAAGGCTTTACTAACACTAGGACCCCTTTTTCTCTTCTCTTTCCAGTTAACTGGAAGATAATCAAGATTCTTAGATTCAGAGGCAGAACAAGGTCATCTCCTAGAATTAGGCCAAATAATGGAGTCACAATGAACTGGAAGTGGACAGATCATTTTAGCTCCACTGTCAGCCCTACTACTGATGACTCTGGGCAGGCCACTCTCCCCATTTGACCTTCAGCGTCCCCTTCTCTCCAACAGGAGGAGATCAACTGGCCCTCTCTCCTTCCTGCCAGTGTTAACATTCCGTGAAGTACCCAGGCAATCATAAGAAAATCCTCACCTCTAAGAGTTTGTAATTTCCATGAGAAAATCCTCACCTCTAAGAGTTTGTAATTTCCAGGCCCCACATGAACACCGCACAGGCCAGGAAGCCAAGAACCCAGGCCATTGCTGAACTTTGCACTTGAATGCCCAGAGCAGCTGCTAATACCCCCAGCCAAGCCCCACACCTCCTTAATCTGAAACCCTCATTAGTTCCAACTGCAGGCTATCTATTACCTTACGCCCATAATGGGAGTTAATTTCTGTTGGGATCAGATGGTCTTCCCCCTGGAAATTTTTATTCATATTTCTTTCCTGTTTTGTGATTCTCAATCGGAGTTTTCTAATAACAGATCATTTCTTTTTGTCTAACTTTAATCTGGTCCTGCTTGACAAGCCCCATCCTTTTCATTGAAGGGTAAGACCACTTAAAGGAAGGCCAATAAGCCCTTGTGCTGCTCGGCCAGCTGGGGTGATTTGTCACCCGGTGCAGTGGTGGTCACACCAATGGATTTATCTCAAGGTAAATGGAGATGCTGAGACCCGGGACCCGGAGCTTTGATTAAGGCGCCCTTTTTGTAGTGTTGATAGATGTTGCTTGTGTTTATCTATTTGAAATGCCACTAAATCTGTGAATACAATGGAAAAAGAGAGTACTTTGCCGCCGAAAACATATTAGTGATTTATGTTTCAGTAAGAAGCACAATAAAGAGACAGAGGCTATTAAGAGCAGCTATTTTCATGAGAAATAGTTCTGCTTTAAAACATTATTAACCCCACCTTGATAAAGACTTACATGCATGCATAATCATGTTTACTTACCCCTTTACTTTGGTGCAATATGCATTTTAAGCACACATTCTCCAAATATTAATAAGTTAGTCGGCAGAATATTTACAGCAAAAGACACCTGGGCCAGGATGGTTCTGCATGTAAATTTCCTTTTCTCAGGATAGGAACACATAATAAACTTATCTAAGGACGCTTTGGAGTTTATATGGGACTTCGGATGGCTCAAAGCACTCTCAAATCCTTCTTACCATCATTTGCAGCGTCTCCCCAACCCCCCTCCCGTTGTAGTAGAATAACCAGTAGGGTGACACGTAAAGATTATAATGCATGGATATAACTTATAACATGAATCAATGTCATCAAGACGCACCCATTTAAATGAATAGGGTCAGATGAGAGTGCTGTATCACCCTGACTTGTGTGACAGTTACAAATGCATCACCTTGTATGCATAATAGGAGTGTACAAACCAGAAGAGATTTGTAAACTTGGTTCATTTCAAGCAGAACTGACCCACAGGAATGGAAACGAGAGAAAAGGCAACCGGCTTGGAGCTGTCTGGAAATAAGTGATTCTTGTTTGGCGGTTTTACAAAACCCTAAAAAGGAGTTCGTGTCCTCCAGCCTCATAAGGAGCAGAGAACAGGCCACATCAAGCGCAGCACGCTGCCGTTGACCACGTTCACTTCTAAAAGGGTGCAGCGGTGCTTGCACGGGGTGGTGGTGGGGCACGGGCCGCGTGGAGGTGAGAGTGTACGGTGTGCGAGTCTTACTAAGTCTGGGGGGAGGAGAGGAACCCCCCAGACCCCAGCCAGGCGAATTGGGCCTGTCAGAGTTAACCGCGCTCACGGAGTGCGATGGAGTGTTTGGCAGGGTCTGTGCCTTGTGCTCTGATTTACTGCTGCGTGCGGAGAAGGCATCTTCAGCCAGGCGAACACGGTGGGGGTTGGGGCTGGCCGGGCTGTGCGCGCCGGGGAACCGAGCCGGCCGCGGGCGCTCTGAGTCTGGGCTTGGCACCGCCGCGCGCGGGTTGCGAGCGCAGCGCGTCGCGGAGGCCACACCTGCACCTCATTTGCTTCGGAGCAGCGCCATGCCCCGCCTGCTGACGGGGCGCCTTCCCTTTCATCCTCCGGATGATGACAAGTTATTAATTGCCACCATTAGCTGCAGCAGCCTGCCTGAGATCTCTGCTGCTCTCTGGAGGTGAGAAACTGCGCATCTGAATGCCG